>NW_024609064.1:77500-103803 GCF_018296145.1 Oncorhynchus tshawytscha | reverse complement strand
TGCATTGTTTATTGTATAGGACAGGAAAGGCCATGGGAGTATGGGATAGCTGAGAGACACTAAAAATGCAGACACAGACGCCTAGACCAGCTGGACATACAAGGATCAAAGGGATAGAAAAAGGAGGGGGTCAGCCAAATGACCAACTGATGGATTACAGACATCAATCGCAGGGACAAAGCAAGCCTATAGCATAGAGGAATGTATAGTATTTTTACGGCAGCTGGACACTAAAAACTAGAGATAAAGACACATGGAGTTAATTACAGGGTCTAAACACAGGCCACAGGAAAGAGGGACGTATATTATCTTCAGGTCAAAGCAAGGGTCTTGTCACCATTAGGATCTAATGGAAAGCAGATGGGGGCGTTATTGGGCTGAACAAGCAGGATGCACGGATTGGGATGTAACTTAATTTGCATATGGGAGGGACTTATATGGTAGGTGTATAACTCAGAGCGAGGGCTCTGAAAAAGTGTGTGTGTTCCGCGGACCGCTCCGGCTTATGATACTGTTGTATTAAAAGTCTATATTGATTTTCACAAAGTTCTTGGTTGTGTCATATTTGAACCGATTTGCCACTACAGACGCAGCGTTCGGCCAACCCTAGTCTCGACGCAGCGTTCGGCCAACCCTAGTCTCGACGCAGCGTTCGGCCAACCCTAGTCTCGACGCAGCGTTCGGCCAATCCTACCTTTATACCTTTAACCTCTTGAGCTTATGGCTGAATACTGCCCCCTTTGGAGGAAGTGCGTGCCCATAGTAAACTGAAAATATTTTTTTCCAAAATTGCTAATATATGCATATAATAATAATTATTGAATAGAAAACACTCTAAAGTTTCTAAAACCGTTTAAATTATGTCTGTATGTAAAGCAGAACTCTCAGGGCAGCCTTTCTCCCAAACTCTCTCTTGTCAAGAGAAAAGTTGGGTCAACTTTGACGTCATCGCCCCCACCCTTCCCAGGCAGCTACCGATCTGGGAACAGTATGTATTTGTTCAGCGCGATGTCTGCTTTCAATTGGCACGTTCATTGTTTGAATTTCGCGCTCCCTCATCCTTTGGCGGGCGAAATTGCCCGGTTCACTCTCACATACATGCACTCTATTGCGCGCGGCCGATTTGGAGAACGTTCTTTTCCAATAGACACCAGTTGAAGCCGGTTCGTTTGTTTGCGATTATCATTGTTTTACATGATAAAAACATCATTTTGCTCGATTCTGCACTTAGTTTGACCAGTTTAGTCGACATATAATATGTAATTTTGAAGTTTGATGCGCAAGAGTGCGGGACCAGAAGGAGCAGAAGTTATTTTGGGTGCATTTCAGCTGAAGCTGTTAGCATATGCTAATACAAAGACGCACAACTTGAAACCAAACAATGTATTGGGTAAGTATGACTCCTTCTACGTCTTCTGATCGAAGAACATCAAAGGTAAGGGAATATTTATGTGGTTATTTTGGGTTTCTGTGGACTCCAAACGTAGAGGAGACACTGCTAATATCTGAGCGCCGACTAGTGAACGAATTCTGTAACGTTAAAAATAAATGTAACACAGCGGTTGTATTAAGAAGAAGTGTATCTTTGTAACTATATGTAGAACATGTATATTTAGTCATGTTTATTGCTTGTTATCTGACGTTATCTGTCGGAGCTATCATAATTTCTCCGGACATTTTGAGTAGCATTTTTTGAAATGTCGTCATTGTAAACAGAGATTTATGGATATTAATGGCATATTATTGAAAAAAAAAAAAAAAATGTACTGTGTAACATGTAATATTACTGTCATCTGATGAAGATTTTCAAAAGGTTAGTGAATTATTTATTTTTTAATCCTACTTTTAAATTTTATATTTTCTGGGACAAAATGAGCCGACCTTTTGTTTCGGGTTCTATATAAATCCTGTTCTGGTAAAATGCATTGTTTATTGTATAGGACAGGAAAGGCCATGGGAGTATGGGATAGCTGAGAGACACTAAAAATGCAGACACAGACGCCTAGACCAGCTGGACATACAAGGATCAAAGGGATAGAAAAAGGAGGGGGTCAGCCAAATGACCAACTGATGGATTACAGACATCAATCGCAGGGACAAAGCAAGCCTATAGCATAGAGGAATGTATAGTATTTTTACGGCAGCTGGACACTAAAAACTAGAGATAAAGACACATGGAGTTAATTACAGGGTCTAAACACAGGCCACAGGAAAGAGGGACGTATATTATCTTCAGGTCAAAGCAAGGGTCTTGTCACCATTAGGATCTAATGGAAAGCAGATGGGGCGTTATTGGGCTGAACAAGCAGGATGCACGGATTGGGATGTAACTTAATTTGCATATGGGAGGGACTTATATGGTAGGTGTATAACTCAGAGCGAGGGCTCTGAAAAAGTGTGTGTGTTCCGCGGACCGCTCCGGCTTATGATACTGTTGTATTAAAAGTCTATATTGATTTTCACAAAGTTCTTGGTTGTGTCATATTTGAACCGATTTGCCACTACAGACGCAGCGTTCGGCCAACCCTAGTCTCGACGCAGCGTTCGGCCAACCCTAGTCTCGACGCAGCGTTCGGCCAATCCTACCTTTATACCTTTAAAGCCAAGGGCAGGACACATGTTAGCACCAAGTTGAAACATGGCTAATATCAATCTTTAATAAATTATTTTTCAGATTTTTTACACGGCACACAAAAGTACACTGCATTAACACACACACACCAATGAACATTACATAACAGTCTGCATTAACACACACACACCAATGAACATTACATAACAGTCTGCATTAACACACACACACCAATGAACATTACATAACAGTCTGCATTAACACACACACACACACACAAACACCAATGAACATTACATAACAGTCTGCATTAACACACACACACACACACACACACACACACACACACACACACACACACATTACATAACAGTCTGCATTAACACACACACACCAATGACCATTACATAACAGTTTGTGAAGGTGATGGGGGTGTTTAGGTGGTGTTGGAGGGGGTTTAGGTGTTTAGGTGGTGTTTAGGAGGGGGGGGGTGTTTAGGTGGTGTTGGAGGGGGGTGTTTAGGTGGTGTTGGAGGGGTTTAGGTGGTGTTGGAGGGGGTGTTTAGGTGGTGTTGGAGGGGTGTGTTTAGGTGGTGTTGGAGGGGGGTGTTTAGGTGGTGTTGGAGGGGGTGTTTAGGTGGTGTTGGAGGGGGGGAGGGTGTTTAGGTGGTGTTGGAGGGGGTGTTTAGGTGGTGTTGGAGGGGGTGTTTAGGTGTGTTGGAGGGGGTGGTGTTGGAGGGGGGGGTGTTTAGGTGGTGTTGGAGGGGGGTTTAGGTGGTGTTGGAGGGGGTGTTTAGGTGGTGTTGGAGGGGGGTGTTTAGGTGGTGTTGGAGGGGGGTGTTTAGGTGGTGTTGGAGGGGGTGTTTAGGTGGTGTTGGAGGGGGTGTTTAGGTGGTGTTGGAGGGGGTGTTTAGGTGGTGTTGGAGGGGGTTTAGGTGGTGTTGGAGGGGGTGGTGTTGGAGGGGGTTTTAGGTGGTGTTGGAGGGGGTTTAGGTGGTGTTGGAGGGGGGTGGTGGTTGGAGGTGGTGGTGTTGGAGGGGGGGTGTTTAGGTGGTGTTGGAGGGGGGTGTTTAGGTGGTGTTGGAGGGGGTGGTGTTTAGGTGGTGTTGGAGGGGGTGTTTAGGTGGTGTTGGAGGGGGGTGTTTAGGTGGTGTTGGAGGGGGGTGTTTAGGTGGTGTTGGAGGGGGTGGTTTGGAGGGGGTTTAGGTGGTGTTGGAGGGGGTGTTTAGGTGGTGTTGGAGGGGGTTGGTTAGGTGGTGTTGGAGGGGGTGGTGTTTAGGTGGTGTTGGAGGGGGTGTTTAGGTGGTGTTGGAGGGGGTGTTTAGGTGGTGTTGGAGGGGGTGTTTAGGTGGTGTTGGAGGGGGTGTTTAGGTGGTGTTGGAGGGGGTGTTTAGGTGGTGTTGGAGGGGGTGGTTTGGAGGTGGTGTTGGTGGTGTTGGAGGGGTTTAGGTGGTGTTGGAGGGGGGGTTTAGGTGGTGTTGGAGGGGGGTGGTTTGGAGGTGGTGTTGGAGGGGGGAGGGGTTTAGGTGGTGTTGGAGGGGGTTTAGGTGGTGTTGGAGGGGGTGTTTAGGTGGTGTTGGAGGGGGTTAGGTGGTGTTGGAGGGGGGTGTTTAGGTGGTGTTGGAGGGGGGTTTAGGTGGTGTTGGAGGGGGGTTAGGTGGTGTTGGAGGGGGTTTAGGTGGTGTTGGAGGGGGGTTAGGTGGTGTTGGAGGGGGTTTAGGTGGTGTTGGAGGGTAGAGCTGTGTCACGTTATTGTTTACATTGATTACATTCAGCAACAGAACCATTCACATACACAGGGGCTCCTTCCAAACAGCTCACTATTCCCTACATAGTACACTACTAGTAAGTAGTGCACTATATAGGGAACAGGGTAGTGCACTATAAAGAGAACAGGGTAGTGCACTATATAGGGAACAGGGTAGCATTAGAGATGCACTCTGGATCCTTCCTTTCACAGTGTAGACAGGATACAGTATGGAAGAAATGCTTTAGTTATGCAAAGGGACAGGGCCTTATCTATGTTGTGGTGTTTCTATGCAAAGGGACAGGGCCTTATCTATGTTGTGGTGTTTCTATGTAAAGGGACAGGGCCTTATCTATGTTGTGGTGTTTCTATGTAAAGGGACAGGGCCTTATCTATGTTGTGGTGTTTCTATGCAAAGGGACAGGGCCTTATCTATGTTGTGGTGTTTCTATGCAAAGGGACAGGGCCTTATCTATGTTGTGGTGTTTCTATGCAAAGGGACAGGGCCTTATCTATGTTGTGGTGTTTCTATGCAAAGGGACAGGGCCTTATCTATGTTGTGGTGTTTCTATGCAAAGGACAGGGCCTTATCTATGTTGTGGTGTTTCTATGCAAAGGGACAGGGCCTTATCTATGTTGTGGTGTTTCTATGTAAAGTGACAGGGCTGCATATCTATGTTGTGGTATTTCTATGTGAAGTGACAGGGCCTTATCTATGTTGTGGTGTTTCTATGCAAAGGGACAGGGCCTTATCTATGTTGTGGTGTTTTTATGCAAAGGGACAGGGCCTTATCTATGTTGTGGTGTTTCTATGTAAAGGGACAGGGCTGTATATCTATGTTGTGGCATTTCTATGTAAAGGGACACGGCTGTATATCTATGTTGTGGTATTTCTATGTAAAGGGACAGGGCTGTATATCTATGTTGTGGTGTTTCTATGTAAAGGGACAGGGCTGCTTATCTATGTTGTGGTGTTTCTATGTAAAGGGACAGGGCTGCATATCTATGTTGTGGTGTTTCTATGTAAAGGGACGGCACTGTAGGAGAAGCGGAGGGCCGGAGGACCACTTCCTGCGTGGTGCTGTTTGATGAGGTCAGACAGGAAGTGCATCACCCGGAGGTCATCCTCCCCGCTGAAACCCCGCCCACATAGGAAGTCCCTGCGACGCTGAGTCAGCGTGAAGTCATCGTCCTCCCTGGGGAGGCTGGGAAGCTGGAGGTCAGAGTGGCTGTGGCAGATGGGTGGTGCCTGACCCCCAGGTGAACTCTGAGCTCTACCCGATGTTAGAGTTGAAAGGTCAGGAGAACAGGAGAACAGGAAGGCCTTAGCGGTCAGCTCAGCGAGGCAGCTCTCCACGTGGAGAAGGTAGGTGCTGCCACGACCTGGACATAAGAAACACAAACAAACATTCAACACATTTTACACTATGATAGACATTTAAATAGTTTAGTTGAAGATGCAGGTCAAGACATAAGACAGGAATGCTGGGTTCATAACCAAGTGGAAGTAGGAATTTAAGACCCCATTGGACTGGGAGAGACATCCACTGGAACGCCCCTCCAACTGGCCAATAGTAGTGGGAATTTAAGATCCCTGGGAGAAACATCCACTGGAACGCCCCTCCAACTGGTCAATAGTAGTGGGAATTTAAGATCCCTGGGAGAAACATCCACTGGAACGCCCCTCCAACTGGTCAATAGTAGTGGGAATTTAAGATCCCTGGGAGAGACAGCCACTGGAACGCCCCTCCAACTGGTCAATAAGTGGTGGGAATTTAAGATCCCTGGGAGAGACGTCCACTGGAACGCCCCTCCAACTGGTCAATAGTAGTGGGAATTTAAGATCCCTGGGAGAGACGCCACTGGAACGCCCCTCCAACTGGCCAATAGTAGTGGGAATTTAAGATCCCTGGGAGAGACGTCCACTGGAACGCCCCCAACTGGCCAATAGTAGTGGGAATTTAAGATCCCTGGGAGAGACGTCCACTGGAACGCCCCTCCAACTGGTCAATAGTAGTGGGAATTTAAGATCCCTGGGAGAGACGTCCACTGGAACGCCCCTCCAACTGGCCAATAGTAGTGGGAATTTAAGATCCCTGGGAGAGACGTCCACTGGAACGCCCCTCCAACTGGCCAATAGTAGTGGGAATTTAAGATCCCTGGGAGAGACGTCCACTGGAACGCCCCTCCAACTGGTCAATAGTAGTGGGAATTTAAGATCCCTGGGAGAGACGTCCACTGGAACGCCCCTCCAACTGGCCAATAGTAGTGGGAATTTAAGATCCCTGGGAGAGACGTCCACTGGAACGCCCCTCCAACTGGTCAATAGTAGTGGGAATTTAAGATCCCTGGGAGAGACAGCCACTGGACCCCCTCCAACATCACCTAGTAGTGGGAAAAGATCCCTGGGAGAACAGCAGTCCACTGGAACGCCCCTCCAACTGGTCAATAGTAGTGGGAATTTAAGATCCCTGGGGAGACGTCCACTGGAACGCCCCTCCAACTGGTCAATAGTAGTGGGAATTTAAGATCCCTGGGAGAGACACTGGATCCAACTGGCCAATAGTTGGGACAAGATCCCTGGGACAGCTGTCTACCCCCCTCCCGTTTTGTCACCACGACTTAGTCACCACGACTTGTCACAGCTCTGTTCCCGTCATTAGCCCCCCCAAGTCACCAACTCTAGTTCCCGTCACCAACTTGTCACACCTCTAACCCGTCACCCGACTCTAGAGACCCCACCCCCCTCCAGTCACCACGACTCAACCCCCTCCCGTCACCACGACTCTACCCCCCTCCCGTCACCACGACTCTACCCCCCTCCAGTCACCACGACTCTACCCCCCTCCCGTCACCACGACTCTACCCCCCTCCCGTCACCACGACTCTACCCCCCTCCCGTCACCACGACTCTACCCCCCCCCCGTCACCACGACTCTACCCCCCCCTCCCGTCACCACGACTCACCCCCCTCCCAGTCACCACGACTCAACCCCCCCCTCCCCGTCACAGAAGCCGCCATTGAGGTGAACTGTTGTAACTATGTACAAGACAAATCAACAACAAAAAAAGACTAATCATTTCACTAGCCTATCAGAGTGTGGGGGTTGGCCAGTCGGCCAATGAGGTGTCCGTGGTAGGCGGGGCTTCTCAGTGTACGCTGGTCCAGGTCCAGCACGGCCAGGTACCGTCCGTAACGAGCCAGAGAGTGAAGCATGCTGGGAGCTGTAGGAGACGTCCTGGGGAGAAAGATGGAAGTTATTTAGTGATTTATATGGTGTTCTAGAACTTCGACTTGTGTTCTAGAACAGCGGTTCCCAAACTTTTTATAGTCCAGTACCCCTTCAAACATTCAACCTCCAGCTGTACCCCCTAGTCCCGTACCCCCTTCAAACATTCAACCTCCAGCTGTACCCCCTAGTTCAGTACCCCTTCAAACATTCAACCTCCAGCTGTACCCCCTAGTCCAGTACCCCTTCAAATCATTCAACCTCCAGCTGTACCCCCTAGTCCAGTACCCCTTCAAATCATTCAACCTCCAGCTGTACCCCCTCTAGCACCAGGGTCAGCGCACTCTCAAATGTTATTATTTGCCATCATAGTAAGCCTGCCACACACACTATACGAGAAACTCGTCATCATGCAAGCGGTCAGACAAGTGAAAATGATGGTCAGTAAATAAAAAAATAAGCTTGTCTCTCAATTAAAAAAAAAACTGTCAATACTTTGCCCCTTGATAACCAACGCACTTCTCTGTATGTTGTGAAAGCGATACATGGTCGCTGCCCATATCATTGCATAGTGCAGAAAGTGATTTATATGGTGTTCTAGAACGAGAGTTCAGGGGCCTTGCTTCAACTTCTTGGTGACAGGGGGCAGTATTTTCATGTCCGGATGAAATGAAATGCATGCCCAAATTCAACTGCCTGCTACTCATCCCCAGAAGATAAGATATGCATATTATTAGTAGATTTGGATAGAAAACACTGAAGTTTCTAAAACTGTTTGAATCATGTCATGTCACTCTTTTTCAATGGTGTTTCATTGGGAATCCAGATTTCTAAGGGACCTTCTTGCAGTTCCTATCGCTTCCACTGGATGTCAACAGTCTTCAAATCAAATCAAATCAAATTTTATTTGTCACATACACATGGTTAGCAGATGTTAATGCGAGTGTAGCGAAATGCTTGTGCTTCTAGTTCCGACAATGCAGTAATAAACTAACAATTCCAAAAAAACTACTGTCATACACAGTGTAAGGGGATAAAGAATATGTACATAAGGATATATGAATGAGTGATGGTACAGAGCAGCATAGGCAAGATACAGTAGATGATATCGAGTACAGTATATACATATGAGATAAGTATGTAAACCAAGTGGCATAGTTAAAGTGGCTAGTGATACATGTATTACATAAGGATGCAACGATGATATAGAGTACAGTATCAACGTATGCATATGAGATGAACAATGTAGGGTAAGTAACATTATATAAGGTAGCATTGTTTAAAGTGGCTAGTGATATATTTACATCATTTCCCATCAATTCCCATGATTAAAGTGGCTGGAGTAGAGTCAGTGTCATTGACAGTGTGTTGGCAGTAGCCACTCAATGTTAGTGGTGGCTGTTTAACAGTCTGATGGCCTTGAGATAGAAGCTGTTTTTCAGTCTCTCGGTCCCAGCTTTGATGCACCTGTACTGACCTCGCCTTCTGGATGGCAGCGGGGTGAACAGGCAGTGGCTCGGGTGGTTGATGTCCTTGATGATCTTTATGGCCTTCCTGGGCATCGGGTGGTGTAGGTGTCCTGGAGGGCAGGTAGTTTGCCCCCGGTGATGCGTTGTGCAGACCTCACTACCCTCTGGAGAGCCTTACGGTTGAGGGCGGTGCAGTTGCCATACCAGGCGGTGATACAGCCCGCCAGGATGCTGTTGTGCATCTGTAGAAGTTTGTGAGTGCTTTTGGTGACAAGCCGAATTTCTTCAGCCTCCTGAGGTTGAAGAGGCGCTTGCGCCTTCCTCAACGATGCTGTCTGTGTGAGTGGACCAATTCAGTTTGTCTGTGATGTGTATGCCGAGGAACTTAAAACTTGCTACCCTCTCCACTACTGTTCCATCGATGTGGATGGGGGTGTTCCCTCTGCTGTTTCCTGAAGTCCACAATCATCTCCTTAGTTTTGTTGACGTTGAGTGTGAGGTTATTTTCCTGACACCACACTCCGAGGGCCCTCACCTCCTCCCTGTAGGCCGTCTCGTCGTTGTTGGTAATCAAGCCTACCACTGTTGTGTCGTCCGCAAACTTGATGATTGAGTTGGACGTGCATGGCCCGCAGTCGTGGGTGAACAGGGAGTACAGGAGACTCCAGAACGCACCCTTGTGGGGCCCCAGTGTTGAGGATCAGCGGGGAGGAGATGTTGTTGCCTACCCTCACCACCTGGGGCGGCCCGTCAGGAAGTCCAGTACCCAGTTGCCAGGGCGTCGAGACCCAGGGTCTCGAGCTTGATGACAGTAGTTGGAGGGTACTATGGTGTTGAATGCCGAGCTGTAGTCGATGAACAGCATTCTCACATAGGTATTCCTCTTGTCCAGATGGGTTAGGGCAGTGTGCAGTGTGGTTGAGATTGCATCGTCTGTGGACCTATTTGGGCGGTAAGCAAATTGGAGTGGGTCAAGGGTGTCAGGTAGGGTGGAGGTGAATGGTCCTTGACTAGTCTCTCAAAGCACTTCATGATGACGGATGTGAGTGCTACGGGGCGGTAGTCGTTTAGCTCAGTTACCAGCTTTCCCAGGAACAATGGTGGCCCTCTTGAAGCATGTGGGAACAGCAGACTGGTATAGGGATTGATTGAATATGTCCGTAAACACACCGGCCAGCTGGTCTGCGCATGCTCTGAGGGCGTGGCTGGGGATGCCGTCTGGGCCTGCAGCCTTGCGAGGGTTAACACGTTTAAATGTCTTACTCACTTCGGCTGCAGTGAAGGAGAGACCGCATGTTTTCGTTGCAGGCCGTGTCAGTGGCACTGTACCTCAAAGCGGGCAAAAATTATTTAGTCTGCCTGGGAGCAAGACATCCTGGTCCGTGACTGGGCTGGGTTTCTTCCTGTAGTCCGTGATTGACTGTAGACCCTGCCACATACCTCTTGTGTCTGAGCCGTTGAATTGAGATTCTACTTTGTCTCTGTACTGGCGCTTAGCTTGTTTGATAGCCTTGCGGAGGGAATAGCTGCACTGTTTGTATTCAGTCATGTTACCAGACACCTTGCCCTGGTTAAAAGCAGTGGTTCGTGCCTTCAGTTTCAGAATGCTGCCATCAATCCACGGTTTCTGGTTAGGGAATGTTTTAATCGTTGCTAAACGACATCTTCAACCTTCTAATGAACTGTACACCGTATCAGCGTATTCGTCAATGTTGTTGTCTGACGCAATCGAAACATCTCCCAGTCCACGTGATGGAAGCAGTCTTGGAGTAAGTCCTTGCAACCAGCGTTGGACAGACCTCAGCGTGGGATCTTCTTGTTTTAGTTTCTGTCTGTCAGGGATCAACAAAATGGAGTCGTGGTCAGCTTTTCCGAAAGGGGGCGGGGCAGGGCCTTATATGCAAGTTAGAAACAATGATCCAGGGTCTTTCCACCCCTGGTTGCGCAATCGATATGCTGATAAAATTTAGGGAGTCTTGTTTTCAGATTAGCCTTGTTAAAATCCCCAGCTACAATGAATGCAGCCTCCGGATAAATCGTTTCCAGTTTGCAGAGAGTTAAATAAAGTTCGTTCAGAGCCATCGTGTGTCTGCTTGGGGGGATATATACGGCTGTGATTATAATCAACTTCTCTTGGTAGATAATGCGGTCTACATTTGATTGTGAGGAATTCTAAATCAGGTGAACAGAAGGATTTGAATGTTTCTTTCATCACACCATGTCAAGTCATAAGGCATACGCCCCCGCCCCTCTTCTTACCAGAAAGATGTTTGTTTCTGTCGGCGCGATGCGTGGAGAAACCCGTTGCTGCACCGCTTCGGTTGCGTCTCTCAGTTAGCCATGTTTCCGTGAAGCAAAGAACGTTACAGTCTCTGATGTCCCTCTGGAATGCACCCTTGCTCGGATTTCATCAACCTTGTTGTCAAGAGACTGGACATTGGCAAGAAGAATGCTTTGAGGGAGTTTCTAAAACTGTTTGAATCATGTCTCCGTGAGTCTGACAGAACATATTTAGCAGGCGAGTTTCACTCTTTTTCAATGGTGTTTTTTTTTTTGGTCATGTGATCCACTCGGAACTGGTTGTAAGGCCAGGATCCGCATCGCGATTTCTTGGTCGTACTGATGGTGACCTTCTTATATTCAGTTCCTATAAAGAAACCTAAGATGACCTGGGGTACCACTGGCATGTCAACAGTCTTTAGAAATTTAGAAATTGGTTGAGGTTTTTCCTTTGTGCAATGAAGAAGTACGGCCATCTTGAACGAGGGTGACTTCAAGTGTACTGCTAGATCGAGGCGCGTGACCAGAAAGCATGTTTCAGTTTGTTGTCCTCCTGTATTGAACACAGATCATCCCGTCTTCAATTTTATCGATTATTTACGTTAAAAAATACCTAAAGTTGTATTACAAAAGTAGTTTGAAATGTTTTGGCAAAGTTTACAGGTAACCTTTGAGATATTTTGTCATCACGTTGTGCAAGTTGGAACTGGTGTTTTTCTGGATCAAACGCGCCAAATAAATGGACATTGTGGATATATATGGACGGAATTAATCGAACAAAAGGACCATTTGTGATGTTTATGGGACATATTGGAGTGCCAACAAAAGAAGCTCGTCAAAGGCATGAATCATATTTTTATTTCTGCGTTTTGTGTTGCGCCTGCAGGGTTGAAATATGCTTTTCTATCTTTGTTTACGGAGGTGCTATCCTCAGATAATAGCGTTGTTTGCTTTCGCCGAAAAGCCTTTTTGAAATCTGACATATTGGCAACAAGTGTAGCTTAAATTTGCTATCTTGCATATGTGATTTCATGAAAGTTTGATTTTTAAATTAATTTAGTTGAATTTGACGCTCTGCATTTTCTCTGGCTTTTGGCCGTCCCATATATCCCAGAGAGGTTAACAAAGCCATTTTCACTGAGGTGTCCAAAACGTCTTTCAAGCTGTCAGGCATTCCCTTGGCAACGAGAGCCTGCAGTGGTGTCGGGAGCACCAGCGTTACCACTCCACTATGTCTCCCTGGCTTTTTGCACCATCAGTACAGATACCAACATGAGCAGCAGCTACGTTTGGCTCCATCCAGACCGTTAGTGGAATTCCCGTGAGAGAGTAACGGTTAATGTGATTGGATGTTCATTATTTGATTAGGATACCTGTATTAGACATTGTGTTGTTATTTCACTGAACACCAAATGGTTTAATTTTGGCGGTGAAACGAGGCTACTCAGGCAAGAAAAAGAAAGCTCACCCAAATGTATAGCACCGTTGGAAAATAGAAACGGATTGTTTTTAAAAATGTGAATCACATTTTTATTTGGCGTACTCCCGACGGCATTGCGCATACCCCAGTTTGGAAATACCTGATCTAGAACTTGGATAGGAGGCAGAGTAATGGGGACGTTCAACATTACAACAGACTATAAAGGCCTGATAAATCACTACTCAATATCATTTGTAGCGCAGTCAGTCACAATTTACCCATGATACCATCAGGGTGTTGATGCTCTGTTTTTACCTGTGGATTCCGATGAGTCTCCAGGTGAGCAGGTCTGTCAGCTGAAGAGGCGTGGCCAAGTAAGGCTGCACAGCATCTCCATAGCGACCAGGTGAGGGCAGGTAGAGCGAGAGGGCAGCGACCGTCCTCCTCACGGAACCCTCCTCTCCACCAATCACCACCAGCGGCCGTCCACTTAGCAGGCAGAACACGGCATTCTGGGAGAAGGAATTCTGCCGCAGGAACCTGAGGGCTCCAGGACCCGCCTTCCTCCTCTGGCGCTGATGTCGTCGCGGATTACTAGCGCTGTGGTTGCCATGGAGATGTGTGGGGGGCAGAGAGGAAGATGGAGAGGTGCTGATGTTGCTCATACAGTCCGATGCCTCGTCTACACTCAGCCTGTAAGGGGTGTCGCCTAGCAACCGCCGCCCCCCTGACCCCCGACCTCTAACATCTAACCTCAAGGGGATAGAAAAGTTCACCTGGAGGTCAGGCACCACCACCCGCCTGCTGTCACGCCCAGCCTGACCTCTGACCTCGCCGTTGGCATGGTGACCCTCGTACTGTTGGGAGGAGCCCTCTACTGACACCTGGTGGACTGGAGACAGAAACTATATCAGTTACTAAGAGAGAAAACAGATAATACGTTGTAAGACACCTTGGGAAAAAAGCATCTGGGATAGTGATAAGGGAATTATATGCTTAAAATGTAATGATTAAAGTATCCCACCCTGAAACTATTAGGGATATTGATAATGGAATTATATGCTTAAAAGGTAATGATTAAAGTATCCCACCCTGAAACTATTAGGGATATTGATAATGGAATTATATGCTTAAAAGGTAATGATTAAAGTATCCCACCCTGAAACTATTACGGATATTGATAAGGGAATTATATACTTAAAAAGGTAATGATTAAAGTATTCCACCCTGAAACTATTAGTGATTATTGGTTTATGTAGTACAATGAATGATTAATAAACGTCCAATAAGGTTCAGTAGAGACATGGGAGGGAGAGAAATGTGTGTGTGTGTGTCGAAGAAAATACAGAGAGATTCAACTGTGTTTGACCCGACCTGGCTAGAACTCTGAGAAACGTATGATAGGACAGGGAGTCCTTCTCAAGGTTCCTGTAATCTCGGGGGAATGGAACTGACAGCGCTGGGTAGTGATACCCAGTGGTGAGAACTCTGGGGAAGGATACAATTCACCTACTGTTCGTGTGTATGTATGTGTGTAGGACATCTACTGTTTGTGTGAAGGTATGTGCATTATAAAATGGATGTCTTTGTATTATGGACTTCAGAGTGCTCTCGTGAATAAACTGTACGAACCTTTAGCATAAACTGAGTCTTTGCCTAATTATTATTAAACCCAGGGTCTTACAAACCTCGGGATTGGTCAAAGCTTATTGTTAGTTATTATCATTGGGATTGAAAATTCTCTTGACAGATATGTCATTATTATTGAAGAGGACAAACAGACAGTCTTACCCAGAGTTCTCTGGGGCTCAGACAAGGGGGCCGGAGTGTCCCATCTCTCTGGCTTCTCCTCCTCCAATTCCCGGACTTCAATACCCAGGGTGCGGTGCAGCCGAGTGGGAGTGTCCTCTAGCTCCTCCTTTCCCTCCATCTGGACTATATTACCCAGGATTCTTTGGTGCCGAGTTTGCTCCTCCTCGTGAACTACAATACCCAGGGTGCTGTGCTGCTGAATGGGCGTGTCCTCACCTGCTGCCTCCTCCTCCTCTTCCTTGATTACACTACCCATGATTCCATGCTCCTCAGGCTCCTCCTCTGTGATGGCGTTGAAGATGAGGTCGTCGGGGAAGATGGAGTCTGAGGTGCTGATGATCTCAATACTGTCCTCGCTGTTCGCCCTCCGTGCCAGGGACCGCATGTCACGTCTCATCCACACCTCCGCAGGGGCACAACTCCGCACCACATCACAGCCTTCACCCTGACCCAACCCACCAGACAACTCTATAGGAGGAGAGGAGAGAGTCTAATACACAGCCCTGACCCACCAGACAACTCTATAGGAGGAGAGGAGAGAGTCTAATACACAGCCCTGACCCCTGACCCACCAGACAACTCTATAGGAGGAGAAGAGTCTAATACACAGCCCTGACCCCTGACCCACCAGACAACTCTATAGGAGGAGAGGAGAGAGTCTAATACACAGCCCTGACCCCTGACCCACCAGACAACTCTATAGGAGGAGAGAGTCTAATACACAGCCCTGACCCACCAGACAACTCTATAGGAGAGGAGTCTAATACACACAACACCCCATAATGACAAAACGAAAACAGGTTTAGACATTGTTGCTAATGTATTCAAAAGAAAAAACAGAAATACATTATTTACATAAATATTCAGAACCTTTGCTATGAGACTCGAAATGGAGCTCAGATGCATCCTGTTTCCATTGATCATCCATCGATTAAGATGTTTAGAGTCCACCTTTTGGTAAATTCAATTGATTGGACATGATTTAGAAAGGCACACACCTGTCTGGATAAGGTCTCACAGTTGACAGTCCATGTCAGAGCAAAAACCAAGCTATGAAGTCGAAGGAATTGTCCGTAGAGCTCAGAGACAGAATGTGTCGAGGCACAGATCTGGGGAAGGGTACCAAAACATTTCTGCAGTATTGAAGGTCCCCAAGAACGCAGTGGTCTCCATCATTCTTGAATGGAAGAAGTTTGGAACCACCAAGACTCTTCCTAGAGCTGGCCGCCCGGCCAAACTGAGCAAACAGGAGAAGGAGCTTGGTCAGGAAGGTGACCAAGACCCGATGGTCACTCTGACAGAGCTCCAGAGTTCCTCTGTGGAGATGGGAGAACCTTCCAGAAGGACAACCATCTCTGCAGCACTCGACCAATCAGGCCTTTATGGTAGAGTGGCCAGACGGAAGCCACTCCTCAGTAAAAGGCACCTGAGAGCCCACTTAGAGTTAGCCAAAAACCACCTAAATGACTCTCAGACCATGAAAACACAATGAGAAACAAGATTCTCTGTTCTGATGAAACCAAGATTGAACACTTTGGCCTGAATGCCAAGCGTCACATCTGGAGGAAACCTGGCACCATCCCTAGAGTGAAGCATGGTGTTGGTGGCAGCATTATGCTGTGGGGATGTTTTTCAGCGTCAGGGACTGGGAGACTAGTCAGGATCGAGTCAAAGATGAACGGAGCAAAGTACAGAGAGATCCTTGATGAAAACCTGCTCCACCTTCCAACAGGACAACGACCCTAAGCACACAGCCAAGACAACGCAGGAGTGTCTTCAGGACAAGTCTCTGAATGTCCTTGAGTGGCCCAGCCAGAACCCGGACATGAACCCGATCGAACATCTCTGGAGAGACCAGAAAATAGCTGTGCAGCGATGCTCCCCATCCAACCTGACAGAGCTTGAGAGGATCTGCAGAGAAGAATGGGAGAAACTCTCTAAATACAGGTGTGTCAAGCTTGTAGCGTCATACCCAAGAAGACTTGAGGCTTTAATCACTGCCAAAGGTGCTTCAACAAAGTACTAAGTAAAGGGTCTGAATACTTATGTAAATGTGATCAGGTTTTTAATAAAAATAAAAAAAAACTTATGCATTTGCAAACATTTCTAAAAACCTGTTTTTGCTCTGTCATTATGGGGTATTGTGATGTCATTATGGGGTATTGTGATGTCATTATGGGGTATTGTGATGTCATTATGGGGTATTGTGTGTAGATTGAGGGGGGAAAAAACGATTGAATCCATTTCAGAAGAAGGCTGTAACACAACGTGTTAAAAGTCAAGGGGTCTGAACAGATTCTGAATTCACTGTACCTCTGAGTTCCACGTGGGTTAGTCCCTGTGTTCTATACGAGCGCTCCGTCCCCAGAACCTCAATGCTGTCTCCGCTGCTCGCGCTGCCTGGTCTCGTCTCCGCGGTTACTCCCTCAGGATCAAGTGTCGGCTCCGCCCCTCCACTTCCTGTCTCCAGTTTGATTGACACCTCCTCCACGCAGGAGAAGAACGACTCCAGGCTCGGTGGTCCCGCCCCCGCCACAGGATGTGACATCATGCCGCTTCCTCCCTCTAGCCCCGCCCCCTCCTCCTCCAGGTCCTCCTCCTCCTCCTGGTCCCAGAGCTGGAACAGGAACTGTGTGTGTGAAAGCGTCCTGGAGAGCCTGTGTGTGATGCGACGGTTGTGTAGAACACTCTGGTCTCCACGGAGACGGCGTTCTGCGTTGCCCAGCTGTTCTAGCGTCAGAGACAGGAAGTAGCAGTCGCTCAGCTCCTCCAACGGCTTCAGACGGCGGTCGAACCGCCTCGCTGACCAGCCTCCGCCCCCTAGCGACGCCCCGGAAACCAGCTGGGGGGTGTATGAGGGGGAGGGGGGATCAGGAGTCAAGGGGAGGGTCTCTGGGATCAGGGAGGGGTCGTAGGGCAGAAAGCCTGGGTCTTTTAACTTCCTGTTGGGATAGGAAGTGACCTGGTGGAGGAGGGATCTGTGGTCCAGGATGGAACGATCCACGCTAGCAAGCTCGTTGGCCGTCTTCTGAAGCTCCGCCTCCTCCCTGATCTCCGCACTCTCATTGGATATCCTTTGAAGCGCTGCTTGAAGGATGGATCGTGTGTACCTGTCAACAGAGAGAAGGATTTAAAAACACTCACACAAACAAACTCTGTGGATCGTGTGTACCTGTTGTCATGACATTGGCCTGGGGGATAGGTTTCTGACAGTCATAAATACCTCTTCCCCCTTTTTCCTCTCTCTACCCTACTGATGTTACATTTCAAAACCCCTTGGTTAACATGGAGATTCTGGGAACATCAGAAGGTGGGGGTAAATGAACTATATTTTGGTAATCCGATCAATTGAACATATGAGGTGGTACTCAATGAAGATGATGTCAGTTCGGTTGTCATCTGAGACATTCTCATCAATGATAAAATGACAAACTCTACAGTGGAAAGTCTACACATCAGAGTTATCTGATTCAAATGAAATGGAATTGTTGTTCAATTTAAATGTTTGAATATGAAATTATTTGTGATGGGATGAAATGTGATTTTAGCTTCTAAAATGTGACATTTGGGTTTTCATAAGACAGGGCTCTGCTCAATCAGTGGCCCGCCCCTGTGAAGGGACATAGGCTATAAAACTTTTCAAACACACCCTCCTCTCCCTTCCTATATAAGCCCCTGACGACAACATAACTTCCTGTTCCGAGGATATGAGGACGACGGTCCGATGTCAGAATGGTTCAGATAATAACTACAGAACAAAGCCAACATCAGCATGAGCTTTGGTTGCGAATAGTATGAACTTTGAACTCTTATTCACGACAGAAGTGAAACCTCCTAGCCGTTGAGTTAGTGACCGCAGCTGCAAACGAGGGTTAGGAAGGAACAGACAGACTATCCCATCTACCACACAACGAAAATAAAAATACTGAGGCTATATACAGGGGGGTAGCAGTACAGCGGCAGGGTAACCTAGTGGTTAGCGCGTTGGACTAGGAACCGGAAGGTTGCGAGTTCAAATCCCCGAGCTGACAAGGTACAAATCTGTTGTTCTGCCCCTGAACAGGCAGTTAACCAACCCACTGTTCCTAGGCAGTCATTGAAAATAAGAATTTGTTCTTAACTGATTTGTTCTTAAACTGATTTGCCTAGTTAAATAAAGGTAAAAAAAAAAAAATGTGTTGAGGTAGTCAGTATGATGCCTGTTGGACCCAGATAGAGTATTGGGAGATGGTGAATATGTACCGTCTAAATAAAGGTCATATTACTAGGTCTTTTAGAGTTTATTTGAAAGATAACAGCTCTATAAATATTATTCTATCTAGTTAATTACATTTACATGATTAGCTCAATCAGTAATAATATTATTACGGAGAAATAATGTCACTTAATCTGGCATAGCCAAAGACACGACACTGTCAACAAAGAGAAGGATTTAAAAACGCTCACAAACTCTGTGTCAGTGCTTGAAGGTGTGTGTGTGTGTATGTCAGTGCTTGAAGGTGTGTGTGTGTGTGTCAGTGCTTGAAGGTGTGTGTGTGTGTGTGTGTGTGTCAGTGCTTGAAGGTGTGTGTGTGTGTGTGTGTGTCAGTGCTTGAAGGTGTGTGTGTGTGTGTGTGTGTCAGTGCTTGAAGGTGTGTGTGTGTGTGTGTGTGTCAGTGCTTGAAGGTGTGTGTGTGTGTGTGTGTGTTGTCAGTGCTTGAAGGTGTGTCAGTGTGTGTGTGTGTGTGTGTGCTTGAAGGTGTGTGTGTGTGTGTCAGTGCTTGAAGGTGTGTGTGTGTGTCAGTGCTTGAAGGTGTGTGTGTGTGTGTGTGTGTGTCAGTGCTTGAAGGTGTGTGTGTGTGTGTGTTGAAGGTGTGTGTGTGTCAGTGCTTGAAGGTGTGTGTGTGTCAGTGCTTGAAGGTGTGTGTGTGTGTGTGTCAGTGCTTGAAGGTGTGTGTGTGTGTCAGTGCTTGAAGGTGTGTGTGTGTGCTTGAAGTGCAGTGCTGAAGGTGTGTGTGTGTGTTGAAGGTGTGTGTGTGTGTGTCAGTGCTTGAAGGTGTGTGTGTGTGTGTGTGTGTCAGTGCTTGAAGGTGTGTGTGTGTGACTAACTTCCGGCGCCGACAGAGATGGCCGCCTCGCTTCGCGTTCCTAGGAAACTATGCAGTTTTTTGTTTTTTTACGTGTTATTTCTTACATTAGTACCCCAGGTCATCTTAGGTTTCATTACATACAGTCGAGAAGAACTACTGAATATAAGATCAGCGTCAACTCACCATCAGTACGACCAAGAATATGTTTTTTGCGACGCGGATCCTGTGTTCTGCCTTTCAACCAGGACAACGGAATGGATCCCAGCTGGCGACCCAAAAAAACGACTCCGAAAAAGAGGGAAACGAGGCGGTCTTCTGGTCAGACTCCGGAGACGGGCACACCGTGCACCACTCCCTAGCATTCTTCTTGCCAATGTCCAGTCTCTTGACAACAAGGTTGTTGAAATCCGAGCAAGGGTAGCATTCCAGAGGGACATCAGAGACTGTAACATTCTTTGCTTCACGGAAACATGGCTCACTGGAGAGACGCTGTCCGAGGCGGTGCAGCCAGCGAGTTTCTCCACGCATCGCGCCGACAGAAACAAACATCTTTCTGGTAAGAAGAGGGGCGGGGGCGTATGCCTTATGACTAACGTGACATGGTGTGATGAAAGAAACATACAGGAACTCAAATCCTTCTGTTCACCTGATTTAGAATTCCTCACAATCAAATGTAGACCGCATTATCTACCAAGAGAATTCTCTTCGATTATAATCACAGCCGTATATATCCCCCCCAAGCAGACACATCGATGGCTCTGAACGAACTTTATTTAACTCTCTGCAAACTGGAAACGATTTATCCGGAGGCTGCATTCATTGTAGCTGGGGATTTTAACAAGGCTAATCTGAAAACAAGACTCCCTAAATTTTATCAGCATATCGATTGCGCAACCAGGGGTGGAAAGACCTTGGATCATTGTTACTCTAACTTCCGCGACGCATATAAGGCCCTGCCCCGCCCCCCCTTTCAGAAAAGCTGACCACGACTCCATTTTGTTGATCCCTGCCTACAGACAGAAACTAAAACAAGAGGCTCCCACGCTGAGGTCTGTCCAACGCTGGTCCGACCAAGCTGACTCCACACTCCAAGACTGCTTCATCACGTGGACTGGGAGATGTTTCGTATTGCGTCAGACAACAACATTGACGAATACGCTGATTCGGTGTGTGAGTTCATTAGAACGTGCGTTGAAGATGTCGTTCCCATAGCAACGATTAAAACATTCCCTAACCAGAAACCGTGGATTGATGGCAGCATTCGTGTGAAACTGAAAGCGCGAACCACTGCTTTTAATCAGGGGAAGGTGTCTGGTAACATAACTGAATACAAACAGTGCAGCTATTCCCTCCGCAAGGCTATTAAACAAGCTAAGCGTCAGTACAGAGACAAAGTAGAATCTCAATTCAACGGCTCAGACACAAGAGGCATGTGGCAGGGTCTACAGTCAATCACGGACTAAAGGAAGAAATCCAGCCCAGTCACGGACCAGGATGTCTTGCTCCCAGGCAGACTAAATAACTTTTTTGCCCGCTTTGAGGACAATACAGTGCCACTGACACGGCCTGCAATGAAAACATGCGGTCTCTCCTTCACTGCAGCCGAGGTGAGTAAGACATTTAAACGTGTTAACCCTCGCAAGGCTGCAGGCCCAGACGGCATCCCCAGCCGCGCCCTCAGAGCATGCGCAGACCAGCTGGCCGGTGTGTTTACGGACATATTCAATCAATCCCTATACCAGTCTGCTGTTCCCACATGCTTCATGAGGGACACCATTGTTCCTGTTCCCAAGAAAGCTAAGGTAACTGAGCTAAATGACTACCGCCCCGTAGCACTCACATCCGTCATCATGAAGTGCTTTGAGAGACTAGTCAAGGACCATATCACCCCCACCCTACCTGACACCCTAGACCCACTCCAATTTGCTTACTGCCCAAATAGGTCCACAGACGATGCAATCTCAACCACACTGCACACTGCCCTAACCCATCTGGACAAGAGGAATACCTATGTGAGAATGCTGTTCATCGACTACAGCTCGGCATTCAACACCATAGTACCCTCCAAGCTCGTCATCAAGCTCGAGACCCTGGGTCTCGACCCCGCCCTGTGCAACTGGGTACTGGACTTCCTGACGGGCCGCCCCCAGGTGGTGAGGGTAGGCAACAACATCTCCTCCCCGCTGATCCTCAACACTGGGGCCCCACAAGGGTGCGTTCTGAGCCCTCTCCTGTACTCCCTGTTCACCCACGACTGCGTGGCCACGCACGCCTCCAACTCAATCATCAAGTTTGCGGACGACACAACAGTGGTAGGCTTGATTACCAACAACGACGAGACGGCCTACAGGGAGGAGGTGAGGGCCCTCGGAGTGTGGTGTCAGGAAAATAACCTCACACTCAACGTCAACAAAACTAAGGAGATGATTGTGGACTTCAGGAAACAGCAGAGGGAACACCCCCCCATCCACATCGATGGAACAGTAGTGGAGAGGGTAGTGGAGAGGGTAGCAAGTTAAGTTCCTCGGCATACACATCACAGACAAACTGAATTGGTCCACTCACACAGACAGCATCGTGAAGAAGGCGCAGCAGCGCCTCTTCAACCTCAAGAGGCTGAAGAAATTTCGGCTTGTCACCAAAAGCACTCAGAAACTTCTACAGATGCACAATCGAGAGCATCCTGGCGGGCTGTATCAGCGCCTGGTATGGCAACTGCTACGCCCTCAACCGTAAGGCTCTCCAGAGGGTAGTGAGGTCTGCACAACGCATCACCGGGGGCAAACTACCTGCCCTCCAGGACACCTACACCACCCGATGTTACAGGAAGGCCATAAAGATCATCAAGGACATCAACCACCCGAGCCACTGCCTGTTCACCCCGCTGTCATCCAGAAGGCGAGGTCAGTACAGGTGCATCAAAGCTGGGACCGAGAGACTGAAAAACAGCTTCTATCTCAAGGCCATCAGACTGTTAAACAGCCACCACTAACATTGAGTGGCTGCTGCCAACACACTGACACTGACTCAACTCCAGCCACTTTAATAATGGGAATTGATGGGAAATGATGTAACTATATCACTAGACACTTTAAACAATGCTACCTTATATAATGTTTACATACCCTACATTATTCATCTCATATGCATACGTATATACTGTACTCTATATCATCGACTGCATCCTTATGTAATACATGTATCACTAGCCACTTTAACTATGCCACTTTATTTACATACTCATCTCATATGTATATACTGTACTCGATATCAGCTACTGTATCTTGCCTATGCTGCTCTGTACCATCACTCATTCATACATCCTTATGTACATATTCTTTATATCCCCTTACACTGTGTATAAGACAGTAGTTTTGGAATTGTTAGTTAGATTACTTGTTGGTTATTACTGCATTGTCGGAACTAGAAGCACAAGCATTTCGCTACACTCGCATTAACATCTGCTAACCATGTGTATGTGACATATAAAATTACATTTATTTGATTTGTGTGTGTCAGTGCTTGAAGGTGTGTGTGTGTGTGTGTCAGTGCTTGAAGGTGTGTGTGTGTGTGTGTGTGAAGGTGTGTGTGTGTGTGTGTCAGTGCTTGAAGGTGTGTGTGTGTGTGTCAGTGCTTGAAGGTGTGTGTGTGTGTGTGTGTCAGTGCTTGAAGGTGTGTGTGTGTGTGTGTGTGTGTCAGTGCTTGAAGGTGTGTGTGTGTGTGTGTCAGTGCTTGAAGGTGTGTGTGTGTGTGTGTGTCAGTGCTTGAAGGTGTGTGTGTGTGTGTCAGTGCTTGAAGTGTGTGTGTGTGTGTGTCAGTGCTTGAAGGTGTGTGTGTGTGTGTGTGTCAGTGCTTGAAGGTGTGTGTGTGTCAGTGCTTGAAGGTGTGTGTGTGTGTGTGTCAGTGCTTGAAGGTGTGTGTGTGTGTGTGTGTCAGTGCTTGAAGGTGTGTGTGTGTGTGTGTCAGTGCTTGAAGGTGTGTGTGTGTGTGTGTCAGTGCTTGAAGGTGTGTGTGTGTGTGCTTGAAGTGTGTGAAGTGTGTGTGTGTGTGTGTCAGTGCTTGAAGGTGTGTGTGTGTGTGTGTGTCAGTGCTTGAAGGTGTGTGTGTGTGTGTGTCAGTGCTTGAAGGTGTGTGTGTGTGTGTGTCAGTGCTTGAAGGTGTGTGTGTGTGTGTCAGTGCTTGAAGGTGTGTGTGTGTGTGTGTCAGTGCTTGAAGGTGTGTGTGTGTGTGTGTCAGTGCTTGAAGGTGTGTGTGTGTGTGTGTGCTTGAAGGTGTGTGTGTGTGTGTCAGTGCTTGAAGGTGTGTGTGTGTGTGTCAGTGCTTGAAGGTGTGTGTGTGTGTGTCAGTGCTTGAAGGTGTGTGTGTGTGTGTCAGGTGAAGGTGTGTGTGTGTGTGTCAGTGCTTGAAGGTGTGTGTGTGTGTGTGTGTCAGTGCTTGAAGGTGTGTGTGTGTGTGTGTCAGTGCTTGAAGGTGTGTGTGTGTGTCAGTGCTTGAAGGTGTGTGTGTGTGTGTGTGTGTGTGTGTGTGTCAGTGCTTGAAGGTGTGTGTGTGTGTGTCAGTGCTTGAAGGTGTGTGTGTGTGTGTGTGTGTCAGTGCTTGAAGGTGTGTGTGTGTGTGTCAGTGCTTGAAGGTGTGTGTGTGTGTGTGTGTGTGTGTGTGTGTGTGTGCTTGAAGGTGTGTGTGTGTGTGTGTGTGTGTGTTGAAGTGTGTGTGTGTGTGTGTGTCAGTGCTTGAAGGTGTGTGTGTGTGTCAGTGCTTGAAGGTGTGTGTGTGTGTGTCAGTGCTTGAAGGTGTGTGTGTGTGTGTGTGTGTCAGTGCTTGAAGGTGTGTGTGTGTGTGTCAGTGCTTGAAGGTGTGTGCGTGTGTGTCAGTGCTTGAAGGTGTGTGCGTGTGTGTGTGTCAGTGCTTGAAGGTGTGTGTGTGTGTGTGTGTGTGCTTGAAGGTGTGTGTGTGTGTGTGTGTCAGTGCTTGAAGGTGTGTGTGTGTGTGTGTGTGTCAGTGCTTGAAGGTGTGTGTGTGTGTCAGTGCTTGAAGGTGTGTGTGTGTGTGTCAGTGCTTGAAGGTGTGTGTGTGTCAGTGCTTGAAGGTGTGTGTGTGTGTGTGTCAGTGCTTGAAGGTGTGTGTGTGTGTGTGTGTCAGTGCTTGAAGGTGTGTGTGTGTGTGTGTCAGTGCTTGAAGGTGTGTGTGTGTGTGTGTGTGTGTGTCAGTGCTTGAAGGTGTGTGTGTGTGTGTCAGTGCTTGAAGGTGTGTGTGTGTGTGTTGAAGGTGTGTGTGTGTGTGTGTCAGTGCTTGAAGGTGTGTGTGTGTGTGTGTGTGTGTGTGTGCTGCTGAAGAAGGTGTGTGTGTGTCAGTGCTTGAAGGTGTGTGTGTGTGTGTGTGTGTCAGTGCTTGAAGGTGTGTGTGTGTGTGTGTCAGTGCTTGAAGGTGTGTGTGTGTGTGTGTGTGTGTGTGTGTGTGTGTGTGTGTGTGTCAGTGCTTGAAGGTGTTGTGTGTGTGTGTGTGTCAGTGCTTGAAGGTGTGTGTGTGTGTGTGTGTCAGTGCTTGAAGGTGTGTGTGTGTGTGCTGAAGGTGTGTGTGTGTTGTGTGTGTCAGTGTGAAGTGTGTGTGTGTGTGTGCAGTGCTTGTGTGGTGTGTGTGTGTGTGTGAAGGTGTGTGTGTGCTTGAAGGTGTGTGTGTGTGTGTGTGTGTGTGTGTCAGTGCTTGAAGGTGTGTGTGTGTGTGTGTCAGTGCTTGAAGGTGTGTGTGTGTGTGTGTCAGTGCTGAAGGTGTGTGTGTGTGTGTGTGCTGAAGGTGTGTGTGTGTGTCAGTGCTTGAAGGTGTGTGTGTGTGTGTGTCAGTGCTTGAAGGTGTGTGTGTGTGTGTGTGTCAGTGCTTGAAGGTGTGTGTGTGTGTGTGTCAGTGCTGCTGAAGGTGTGTGTGTGTGTGTGTCAGTGCTTGAAGGTGTGTGTGTGTGTGTGTGTCAGTGCTTGAAGGTGTGTGTGTGTGTGTGTCAGTGCTTGAAGGTGTGTGTGTGTGTGTGTGTGTGTCAGTGCTTGAAGGTGTGTGTGTGTGTGTGTGTCAGTGCTTGAAGGTGTGTGTGTGTGTGTGTGTGTGTGTGTCAGTGCTTGAAGGTGTGTGTGTGTGTGTGTGTCAGTGCTTGAAGGTGTGTGTGTGTGTGTGTCAGTGCTTGAAGGTGTGTGTGTGTGTCAGTGCTTGAAGGTGTGTGTGTGTGTCAGTGCTTGAAGGTGTGTGCGTGTGTGTGTGTGTGTGTGTCAGTGCTTGAAGGTGTGTGTGTGTGTGTGTGTGTCAGTGCTTGAAGGTGTGTGTGTGTGTGTGTCAGTGCTTGAAGGTGTGTGTGTGTGTGTGTTGTGTGTGTGTGTGTGTGTGTGTGTGTGCTTGAAGGTGTGTGTGTGTGTGTCAGTGCTTGAAGGTGTGTGTGTGTGTGTGTCAGTGCTTGAAGGTGTGTGTGTGTGTGTGTGTGTCAGTGCTTGAAGGTGTGTGTGTGTGTGTGTGTCAGTGCTTGAAGGTGTGTGTGTGTGTGTCAGTGCTTGAAGGTGTGTGTGTGTGTGTCAGTGCTTGAAGGTGTGTGTGTGTGTGTGTGTGAGTGCTTGAAGGTGTGTGTGTGTGTGTGTGTGTGTGTGTCAGTGCTTGAAGGTGTGTGTGTGTGTGTGTCAGTGCTTGAAGGTGTGTGTGTGTGTGTGTTGAAGTGTGAAGGTGTGTGTGTGT
>NW_024609064.1:0-72500 GCF_018296145.1 Oncorhynchus tshawytscha | reverse complement strand
TGTGTGTGTGTCTCTGTCCTCTTACTCTAGGTCATGAAGCTTCCTCTGCAGCTCGCGGGCGAAGGCCCGTCGGTTTCCGGTCTTCAGGCACTCGGAGGCGCGGGAGAAGCGGAGCGACAGCTCCTGGAACTGCAGCATGATCTTCCTCTCGTCGGCAGAGACGTAGGCCATGCAGAACGGGCGGACGAAGCCCCGGGCCTCCAGGTCATAGAGCGTCAGGTGGTGAACGTAGGCAAACGCCCCCTCCTTAGAGTCACCCAGAACCACCCTGGAGTCCTGGAGGAAGAACAACCACCGCCTCCTTAGAGTCACCCAGAACCACCCGCGAGTCCTGGAGGGAGAACAACCACCTCCTCAGAGACTAGTCTAACACAACCCCCTGACACACACTGACTGACAGAGGACTGAGACAAGTCTAACACAACCCCCTGAAACACACTGACTGACAGAGGACTGAGACTAGTCTAACACAACCCCCTGACACACACTGACTGACAGAGGACTGAGACAAGTCTAACACAACCCCTGACACACACTGACTGGCAGAGGACTGAGACAAGTCTAACACAACCCCTGACACACACTGACTGACAGAGGACTGAGACAAGTCTAACACAACCCCTGAAACACACTGACTGAGAGGACTGAGACAAGTCTAACACAACCCCCTGACACACACTGACTGACAGAGGACTGAGACTAGTCTAACACAACCCCCTGAAACACACTGACTGACAGAGGACTGAGACTAGTCTAACACAACCCCCTGACACACACTGACTGACAGAGGACTGAGACTAGTCTAACACAACCCCCTGAAACACACTGACTGACAGAGGACTGAGACTAGTCTAACACAACCCCCTGACACACACTGACTGACAGAGGACTGAGCTGGGATTCAAACCGGCAAACCGTCTGGTTGCTGGGCACCTTCTCTAAACACCAGGCTACCTACCTCTGAGAAGGCCAGACGGGGGAGGGTCTGGAGGGAAGGACTAGCTGTCTGGTGGTGTGGCTGAGGACCAGGCGCTGCGGCTTGGTAGTCGACAGACATGATGCGTAGAGAGAAATGGTTCAGGTCGAAGGACCCGATCACTCTGGGGTCATCAGGGATGGTCCGGACCGGTAGGGGACCCACCTGGATAGGAGGACAGAATATATACACTCTCAGTATAATAAACACACCACCCCCTCCACCTGGACAGGAGGCCAGAATATATACACTCTCAGTATAATAAACACACCACCCCCTCCACCTGGACAGGAGGCCAGAATATATACACTCTCAGTATAATAAACACACCACCCCCTCCACCTGGACAGGAGGACAGAATATATACACTCTCAGTATAATAAACACACCACCCCTCCACCTGGACAGGAGGACAGAATATATACACTCTCAGTATAATAAACACACCACCCCCTCCACCTGGACAGGAGGACAGAATATATACACTCTCAGTATGCTACTCTCTGCTTATCATATATGCATAGTCACTTTAACTATACAGTCATGTACGTACTACCTCAATTGGGCCGACCAACCAGTGCTCCCACACATTGGCTAACCGGGCTCTCTGCATTGTGTCTCACCACCCACCAACCCCTCTTTTACTCTGCTACTCTCTGTTCATCATATCTACCTGTGTCACACCACCCACCAACCCCTCTTTTACTCTGCTACTCTCTGTTCATCATATCTACCTGTGTCCCACCAACCCCTCTTTTACTCTGCTACTCTCTGTTCATCATATCTACCTGTGTCCCACCACCCACCAACCCCTCTTTTACTCTGCTGCTACTCTCTGTTCATCATATCTACCTGTGTCCCACCAACCCCTCTTTACTCTGCTACTCTCTGTTCATCATATCTATCTGTGTCCCACCAACCACCAACCCCTCTTTTACTCTGCTGCTACTCTCTGTTCATCATATCTACCTGTGTCCCACCAACCCCTCTTTTACTCTGCTGCTACTCTCTGTTCATCATATCTACCTGTGTCCCACCAACCCCTCTTTTACTCTGCTGCTACTCTCTGTTCATCATATCTATCTGTGTCCCACCAACCCCTCTTTTACCTGCTAATCATATCTACCTGTGTCCCACCAACCCTCTGTTCATCATATCTCTTTTACTCTGCTACTCTCTGTTCATCATATCTACCTGTGTCCCACCAACCCCTCTTTTACTCTGCTGCTACTCTCTGTTCATCATATCTACCTGTGTCCCACCAACCCCTCTTTTACTCTGCTGCTCTCTGTTCATCATATCTACCTGTGTCCCACCACCCACCAACCCCTCTTTTACTCTGCTACATCATATCTACCTGTGTCCCACCACCCACCAACCCCTCTTTTACTCTGCACTCTCTGTTCATCATATCTATCTGTGTCCCACCACCCACCAACCCCTCTTTTACTCTGCTACTCTCTGTTCATCATATCTACCTGTGTCCCACCACCCACCAACCCCTCTTTTACTCTGCTACTCTCTGTTCATCATATCTATCTGTGTCCCACCAACCCCTCTTTTACTCTGCTACTACTCTCTGTTCATCATATCTATCTGTGTCCCACCACCCACCAACCCCTCTTTTATTCTGCTGCTACTCTCTGTTCATCATATCTACCTGTGTCCCACCAACCCCTCTTTTACTCTGCTGCTACTCTCTGTTCATCATATCTACCTGTGTCCCACCAACCCCTCTTTTACTCTGCTACTCTCTGTTCATCATATCTACCTGTGTCCCACCACCCACCAACCCCTCTTTTACTCTGCTACTCTCTGTTCATCATATCTACCTGTGTCCCACCAACCCCTCTTTTACTCTGCTGCTACTCTCTGTTCATCATATCTACCTGTGTCCCACCAACCCCTCTTTTACTCTGCTGCTACTCTCTGTTCATCATATCTATCTGTGTCCCACCACCCACCAACCCCTCTTTTACTCTGCTACTCTCTGTTCATCATATCTACCTGTGTCCCACCAACCACCAACCCCTCTTTTACTCTGCTACTCTCTGTTCATCATATCTACCTGTGTCCCACCAACCCCTCTTTTACTCTGCTGCTACTCTCTGTTCATCATATCTACCTGTGTCACACCACCCCCCTTTTACTCTGCTACTCTCTGTTCATCATATCTACCTGTGTCACACCACCCCCTCTTTTACTCTGCTACTCTTTGTTCATCATATCTACCTGTGTCCCACCAACCCCTCTTTTACTCTGCTACTCTCTGTTCATCATATCTACCTGTGTCCCACCAACCACCAACCCCTCTTTTACTCTGCTACTCTCTGTTCATCATATCTACCTGTGTCACACCAACCCCTCTTTTACTCTGCTACTCTCTGTTCATCATATCTACCTGTGTCCCACCACCCACCAACCCCTCTTTTACTCTGCTGCTACTCTCTGTTCATCATATCTATCTGTGTCCCACCACCCACCAACCCCTCTTTTACTCTGCTACTCTCTGTTCATCATATCTACCTGTGTCCCAACCAACCCCTCTTTTACTCTGCTACTCTCTGTTCATCATATCTATCTGTGTCCCACCAACCACCAACCCCTCTTTTACTCTGCTACTCTCTGTTCATCAAATCTACCTGTGTCCCACCACCCACCAACCCCTCTTTTACTCTGCTACTCTCTGTTCATCATATCTACCTGTGTCCCACCACCCACCAACCCCTCTTTTACTCTGCTGCTACTCTCTGTTCATCATATCTACCTGTGTCCCACCAACCCCTCTTTTACTCTGCTGCTACTCTCTGTTCATCATATCTACCTGTGTCACACCAACCCCTCTTTTACTCTGCTACTCTCTGTTCATCATATCTACCTGTGTCCCACCAACCCCTCTTTTACTCTGCTGCTACTCTCTGTTCATCATATCTACCTGTGTCCCACCACCCACCAACCCCTCTTTTACTCTGCTACTCTCTGTTCATCATATCTATCTGTGTCACACCACCCACCAACCCCTCTTTTACTCTGCTACTCTCTGTTCATCATATCTATCTGTGTCCCACCACCCACCAACCCCTCTTTTACTCTGCTACTCTCTGTTCATCATATCTATATGTGTCCCACCACCCACCAACCCCTCTTTTACTCTGCTACTCTCTGTTCATCATATCTATCTGTGTCCCACCACCCACCAACCCCTCTTTTATTCTGCTACTCTCTGTTCATCATATCTATATGTGTCCCACCAACCCCTCTTTTACTCTGCTACTCTCTGTTCATCATATCTACCTGTCACCCACCACCCACCCCCCTCTTTTACTCTGCTACTCTCTGTTCATCATATCTATGTGTCCCACCACCCACCAACCCCTCTTTTACTCTGCTACTCTCTGTTCATCATATCATCTGTGTCCCACCACCCACCAACCCCTCTTTTACTCTGCTACTCTCTGTTCATCATATCTATCTGTGTCCCACCACCACCAACCCCTCTTTTACTCTGCTACTCTCTGTTCATCATATCTACCTGTGTCCCACCACCACCAACCCCTCTTTTACTCTGCTACTCTCTGTTCATCATATCTACCTGTGTCCACCACCACCAACCCCTCTTTTACTCTGCTACTCTCTGTTCATCATATCTATCTGTGTCCCACCAACCCCAACCCCTCTTTTACTCTGCTACTCTCTGTTCATCATATCTACCTGTGTCCCACCACCCACCAACCCCTCTTTTACTCTGCTACTCTCTGTTCATCATATCTATCTGTGTCCCACCACCCACCAACCCCTCTTTTCTCTGTTCATCACTCTGTGTCCCACCACCCACCAACCCCTCTTTTACTCTCTGTTCATCATATCTACCTGTGTCCCACCACCCACCAACCCCCCTCTTTTACTCTGCTACTCTCTGTTCATCATATCTATCTGTGTCCCACACCAACCCCTCTTTTACTCTGCTACTACTCTCTGTTCATCATATCTATCTGTGTCCCACCAACCCCAACCCCTCTTTTACTCTGCTACTCTCTGTTCATCATATCTACCTGTGTCCCACCAACCCCTCTTTTACTCTGCTGCTACTCTCTGTTCATCATATCTACCTGTGTCACACCACCCCCTCTTTTACTCTGCTACTCTCTGTTCATCATATCTACCTGTGTCACCACCCACCAACCCCTCTTTTACTCTGCTACTCTGTTCTGTTCATCATATCTACCTGTGTCCCACCACCACCCCTCTTTTACTCTGCTACTACTCTCTGTTCATCATATCTACCTGTGTCCCACCAACCACCAACCCCTCTTTTACTCTGCTACTCTCTGTTCATCATATCTACCTGTGTCACACCAACCCCCCCTCTTTTACTCTGCTACTCTCTGTTCATCATATCTACCTGTGTCCCACCACCCACCAACCCCTCTTTTACTCTGCTGCTACTCTCTGTTCATCATATCTATCTGTGTCCCACCACCCACCAACCCCTCTTTTACTCTGCTACTCTCTGTTCATCATATCTATCTGTGTCCCACCAACCCCTCTTTTTACTCTGCTACTCTCTGTTCATCATATCTACCTGTGTCCCACCAACCCCTCTTTTACTCTGCTACTCTCTGTTCATCATATCTATCTGTGTCCCACCAACCACCAACCCCTCTTTTACTCTGCTACTCTCTGTTCATCATATCTACCTGTGTCCCACCACCCACCAACCCCTCTTTTACTCTGCTACTCTCTGTTCATCATATCTACCTGTGTCCCACCACCCACCAACCCCTCTTTTACTCTGCTGCTACTCTCTGTTCATCATATCTACCTGTGTCACACCAACCCCTCTTTTACTCTGCTGCTCTCTGTTCATCATATCTACCTGTGTCCCACCAACCCCTCTTTTACTCTGCTGCTACTCTCTGTTCATCATATCTACCTGTGTCCCACCAACCCCTCTTTTACTCTGCTGCTACTCTCTGTTCATCATATCTACCTGTGTCCCACCACCCACCAACCCCTTTTTACTCTGCTACTCTCTGTTCATCATATCTATCTGTGTCCCACCACCCACCAACCCCTCTTTTACTCTGCTACTCTCTGTTCATCATATCTATCTGTGTCCCACCACCCACCAACCCCTCTTTTACTCTGCTACTCTCTGTTCATCATATCTATCTGTGTCCCACCACCCACCAACCCCTCTTTTATTCTGCTACTCTCTGTTCATCATATCTATCTGTGTCCCACCAACCCCCCTCTTTTACTCTGCTACTCTCTGTTCATCATATCTACCTGTGTCCCCACCAACCCCTCTTTTACTCTGCTACTCTCTGTTCATCATATCTACCTGTGTCCCACCACCCACCAACCCCTCTTTTACTCTGCTACTCTCTGTTCATCATATCTACCTGTGTCCCACCAACCACCAACCCCTCTTTTACTCTGCTACTCTCTGTTCATCATATCTATCTGTGTCCCACCACCCACCAACCCCTCTTTTACTCTGCTACTCTCTGTTCATCATATCTACCTGTGTCCCACCAACCACCAACCCCTCTTTTACTCTGCTACTCTCTGTTCATCATATCTATCTGTGTCCCACCACCCACCAACCCCTCTTTTACTCTGCTGCTACTCTCTGTTCATCATATCTATCTGTGTCCCACCAACCCCTCTTTTACTCTGCTACTCTCTGTTCATCATATCTACCTGTGTCCCACCAACCCCCCTCTTTTACTCTGCTACTCTCTGTTCATCATATCTACCTGTGTCCCACCAACCCACCAACCCCTCTTTTTCTCTGCTACTCTGTGTTCATCATATCTACCTGTGTCCCACCACCCCCAACCCCCCTCTTTTACTCTGCTACTCTCTGTTCATCATATCTACCTGTGTCCCACCAACCAACCCCTCTTTTACTCTGCTACTACTCTCTGTTCATCATATCTATCTGTGTCCCCACCCACCAACCCCTCTTTTACTCTGCTACTCTCTGTTCATCATATCTACCTGTGTCCCACCAACCCCTCCACCTGTGTCCCACCAACCCCTCTTTTACTCTGCTACTCTCTGTTCATCATATCTACCTGTGTCCCACCAAACCCCTCTTTTACTCTGCTACTCTCTGTTCATCATATCTACCTGTGTCCCACCAACCAACCCCTCTTTTTACTCTGCTACTCTCTGTTCATCATATCTACCTGTGTCCCACCAACCCCTCTTTTACTCTGCTACTCTCTGTTCATCATATCTACCTGTGTCCCACCAACCCCTCTTTTCTGCTGCTCTCTGTTCATCATCTATCTGTGTCCCACCAACCCCTTTTACTGCTACTCTTCATCATATCTACTCTCTGTTCATCATATCTACCTGTGTCACCAACCCCTCTTTTACTCTGCTACTCTCTGTTCATCATATCTACCTGTGTCCCACCAACCCCTCTTTTACTCTGCTACTCTCTGTTCATCATATCTACCTGTGTCCCACCACCCACCAACCCCTCTTTTACTCTGCTGCTACTCTGTTCATCATATCTACCTGTGTCCCACCAACCCCCCCTTTTACTCTGCTACTCTCTGTTCATCATATCTACCTGTGTCCCACCACCCACCCCCCTCTTTTACTCTGCTGTGTCCCACTCTCTGTTCATCATATCTACCTGTGTCCCACCACCCACCAACCCCTCTTTTACTCTGCTACTCTCTGTTCATCATATCTATCTGTGTCCCACCACCCACCAACCCCTCTTTTACTCTGCTACTCTGTTCTATCATATCTCTGTTCATCATATCTATCTGTGTCCTGTTCATCATATCTATCTGTGTCCCACCAACCCCTCTTTTACTCTGCTACTCTCTGTTCATCATATCTATCTGTGTCCCACCAACCACCAACCCCTCTTTTATTCACCCAAAACCTTTTTTGCACTATTGGTTTTACACCTGTTGTATTCCGCACACGTGACAAATAAACTATGATTTGAAAACACACACACCACCCCCCTACCTGTTCTGAGAACTCAGCCACCAGTATGAAGTCCCTGTTGAAATGGGCAGGGGAGGTCCAGGGGTGAGAGAGGGGAAGGAGAGGGAGGGAGAACTCCTCTGGCAGGACCTGGACGTCTGGGTACCCCCCCAAATCCCCTTCACTGGTGAAGGCCAGCACATCAGGAGATCCAATCATGATGTCATAAAAATCAATCCCAGGTGTCTCTGTGTGTTGATCCCTGTTAACTTTCCCGAGTCCGTTTAGGCACCGAGAGCTGTCACTCACTGACCGGGTAACGGGTATTAAAAAGTCTTGCTGTTGTGTTGTTGAAACGGAACTAATCGAAGTACAACTTAAAAGCGAAACAAACGTGTTTAACTTTCACTTCTCATCCATGTTTTTAGATCGGTGGACGTCGGTAAATAACATTATCCTAAACATTTCACACGGAAAGTTCAACGTCAGAGCGAGGTGTTAATTTACCGACGTAACGGTAGTCGCTTTACGTCAACAACAGCTGTCCTGAAGCAGCGACAAAACACTAAAACACAAAGTAGCCCACGACAGGAGCGTTAAATTAACCGGGAGAAACAGGTCCGTCTGCGGGAAGTAACACCGAGTCACATGGTCAACTTTTGGCCCGGTTCCTCTTTTCGCCTCCGTAGAGTAATGAACTGAACTCTACCGGGGACTCGCAGCTCCGGTGGAGAGAAACGAAGTGTGTATCACGTCTTCAGACAGCGGGTCCAACTCCAGACATATTTAGCCATGTGACAGCTGCCGGTCGTGAGCGGGGAGGAGCCGTTCCTTCTTTACCGGGGTGATGAATCCGTCCCGAGACACCTCGAGGAGACTTGTGAAAGAGCTGAAGCACCGCCTCCGGTGTCCGGTACAGTTGTGGGAAATCAGTCCTCAGCGGGGACAGATCATTTAGGTATAGAATAACGGGATTGATTTGTGGAAAAAGCAGCTATTTACTGATGCAAGCTTGGATTTGTAGTTCAATCATGACCCGATGCACTACAATTACAACTTGAAATAAAATGCAACATGAAAAGTGTTCTTCTTAAAAAAAAATGTCCACAATGTTGGATTTAACTTGACAGAATTCTATCACCTAAACATGTAAATAATGAGGATATTATCATCAGTAGTTCAGCAGAAAACATTTATTTAAGTCACTCTTCAACTTAAAAACAACCGCAGCAAACGCAAAACACACACAACATGATGAAAAGAGAAGGTGAGCACTTTATTCAGTAGAAGGTGCATATAATGACGTCATTAAACAGGTTTAAAAATCTGCTTTTAAGAAGAGAAATTGGCGGAGGGATTTTAGACATGATTATCACTTTGTGGCTGTGGTAACTGGTGCTAACTCTGTTACCTTGTGTCATCCAGTCGGCCCATAGAGAATGATCCAGGCCTTTCAATGACCCCCCAAAAAATGCAGTTTTAGAATGGGTGGCGCCCATTGAGGGCTTCCACCATTTTAAAGTAGTCAACTAGGGTGGAGAATTCCTATGGGTTGTAGCCTCAATGGCGCAGGCCATTCTGAAACAGCCTTTTGGACAGAGCTGTACTAGATCTAGATATATAGTCCATTGAGGGCTTCCACCATTTTAAAGTAGTCAACTAGGGTGGAGAATTCCTATGGGTTGTAGCCTCAATGGCGCAGGCCATTCTGAAACAGCCTTTTGGACAGAGCTGTACTAGATCTAGATATATAGTCCATTGAGGGCTTCCACCATTTTAAAGTAGTCAACTAGGGTGGGGGATTCCTATGGGTTGTAGCCTCAATGGCGCAGGCCATTCTGAAACAGCCTTTTGGACAGAGATGTACTAGATCTAGATATATAGTCCACAGCAGGAGAAAGCCAAGTCTCCGTCACTAAAGGCTGCATTTAACACAGGTAACCTGATTCTTCCCCCAAAATGATCAGAATTGGGTGTCTGTGTAAAACGCAGCCCTAGTCTTCCTTTCATTTCTTCCTTCCCTCATCTACTTCCCCTAAGGCACAGTCCATCATCATCATCATCAGTCTCTGTGCTGCTCAGTCAGAGCCCCCATCAACTCATCCACACCATAGTACTCATACACAATATATAAATGATCTCTGTTTAGTCAGTCAGCCCCCACAGGTGTATGTGAAGGAGATGCAGACTGCACGACTGCCTGAACAACAATCTCTCGTCCACGTCTCAGTGGAGCGGTAATATGGCACAACTGATCTATAGACGTCAGGGTGGTGTCTCTTATATCTAATACATGTCCTCTTCCTCTCTGATATATACACCAGGTTAGAGTATATATATATCTATATCAGCAGAATGTCTGGTTCAGAGACGGCGCAGTACAACATAAACCCCATCTCATCATCCTCTTCCTCTCTGATATATACACCAGGTTAAAGTATATATATATATCTATATCAGCAGAATGTCTGGTTCAGAGACGGCGCAGTACAACATAAAGCCCATCTCATCGACCTCTTCCTCCGTCACTCCGTTCAACATATTAACACTGGGCTTGAAGTAGCTAGGTAACACCCCCTGCTCCAGATAGCCTATCAGCTCCCACACACACTGCTGGAACCGCCCACTCAGACAACCCTCCGACCAATCCACGTCCTTGTCGCTGAGGTGGAGGATGAGGTTGGCCAGCGGTGCGGCGGTGAGGGGTCGCAGGGCGGGACAGTGTCGACAGACGGCTTTGAGGGTTTTGAGGAGGGCGCGTCGGACCCCCTGGTCAGCGGAGTCAAGCTGGGTCAGGCGCTGGGTCTCCCAGGGGTAGAGGGAGAGGTGCCAGGCACTATCCCAGGGCTGGGTTAACTCTACCTGGGCAGTCAGGACCACGTCTGCCTCCCTCAGCACCGGCACTACGGAGATGAAGAGAGTATCACCTCGCTCTGGTCTGGAGACACAGAGAAACATATCAGTCATGAATTAACCCTGACCTTTAACCCCTAACTAACACAGTGACATAGTCATGTATTAACCCTGACCTTTAACCCCTGACCCTAACTAACACAGTGACATATCAGTTATGTATTATTAACCCTGACCTTTAACCCCTAACACAGAGACATATCAGTTATGTATTAACCCTGACCTTTAACCCCTAACTAACACAGACCTTTAACCCCTGACCCTAACTAACACAGTGACATATCAGTTAGATATTAACCCTGACCTTTAACCCCTAACACAGTGACATATCAGTTAGATATTAATCCTGACCTTTAACCCTCAGGTCTGGAGAGAGACAGAGATACACATTAACCCTGACCTTTAACCCTCAGGTCTGGAGAGAGACAGAGATACACATTAACCCTGACCTTTAACCCTCAGGTCTGGAGAGAGACAGAGATACACATTAACCCTGACCTTTAACCCTCAGGTCTGGAGAGAGACAGAGATACACATTAACCCTGACCTTTAACCCTCAGGTCTGGAGAGACAGAGAGACACATTAACCCTGACCTTTAACCCTCAGGTCTGGAGAGAGACAGAGATACACATTAACCCTGACCTTTAACCCTCAGGTCTGGAGAGACAGAAATACACATTAACCCTGACCTTTAACCCTCAGGTCTGGAGAGACAGAGAGACAGAGATACACATTAACCCTGACCTTTAACCCTCAGGTCTGGTGAGAACCCTGACCTTTACAGAGACACATTAACCCTGACATTTAGTCCCTCAGGTCTGAGAGGACAGAGGATACACATTAACCCTGACCTTTAACCCTCAGGTCTGGAGAGAGACAGAGATACACATTAACCCTGACCTTTAACCCTCAGGTCTGGAGAGAGACAGAATACACATTAACCCTGACCTTTAACCCTCAGGTCTGGAGAGAGACAGAAATTCATTAACCCTGACCTTTAACCCTCAGGTCTGGAGATTATGATCAAATAACCACATAACCCTGACCTTTAACCCTCAGGTCTGGAGAGAGACAGAAGTACACATTAACCCTGACCTTTAACCCTATGGTAAAGTGGTTCTCACATCGAACAACATGTTCAGTCCCCTCCTTGTCTGAAGGACAAGTGGATAAACAGGTATAACAGTGATGAACCCTGACCTTTAGCCCTATGGTAAAGTGGTTCTCACAGTACCTCAGTACAGTAAAACTGGTACAGCCTCATCGAACAACATGTTCTGTCCCACTCCTATGTCTGACAAGTGGATAAACAGGTATAACAGTGTGATCGTCTGCTGACCTTTAAAATGGTAAATCTGTGGTTCTCAGATCGAACAACATTTCAGTCCCCTCCTTGAAGGACAAGTGGATAAACAGGTATAACAGTGATGAACCCTGACCTTTAACCCTATGGTAAAGTGGTTCTCATATCGAACAACATGTTCAGTCCCCTCCTTGTCTGAAGGACAAGTGGATAAACAGGTATAACAGTGATGAACCCTGACCTTTAACCCTATGGTAAAGTGGTTTCTTGCTTCTAACAACATTTTCAGTCCCCTCCTTGTCTGAAGGACAAGTGGATAAACAGGTATAACAGTGATGAACCCTGACCTTTAACCCTATGGTAAAGTGGTTCTCACATCGAACAACATGTTCAGTCCCCTCCTTGTCTGAAGGACAAGTGGATAAACAGGTTCATGTGAAGCCCTGTATGTTTTTCTTCACAAGTCTCATGGAACGTAGATCTACATTGAACACCGCACATTGGCTGCTACTGTAGGCTGAATGATGTAACAGCTATTTACGTGTTAAAATATTATGGGATGCATTTTGTTTTTGATGGTAGGCTTCTCTAGTAGGCCTAGATTATGATCAAATAACCACAGTAGCCTACTTGTCCACTTAAAACTGTAACTTAGTGGGTACAGCCTCAGTGTTCACAGTAAAACTGTAACTTAGTGGGTACAGCCTCAGTGTTCACAGTAAAACTGTAACTTAGTGGGTACAGCCTCAGTGTTCACAGTAAAACTGCTACTGACTGCTGATAACTTGTTTACTGAGGAAACATGTGACTATGAGATATGTGGGCTGTCCCACTGAGATATCTCTGACTGACTGTTAGTCTCTCTGGATAAGATCGTCTGCTGACTAAAATATATATCTGTGTGTGTGTGTGTGTGTGTGAGAGATACCGTATCTCTAGTTTCAGTTCATCTCCCCCGAGGACAGGCCTGACCAGACAGTCCAGAGTGGAGGAGAGAGACGGCCAGTTCATGGTTTCCATCACAGCCTTACTGAGCATGCTCACCAGCGCCCGGCAGGACAGATACCCTCCTACTAGGAACCTAGGAGAGGAGAGGAAGAGACAGAGGAAGAGACAGAGACAGTGGAGAGACAGAGGAGAGGAGAGGAGAAGAGACAGACAATTAATAGCTGGGCCAGAAATCTAGAGATCCCTCAAAATTAAAATCTGGACCTCCAAGCCAGTTCCACTGCTTTTTTTGATCAGGCAGAACAGATTTAAATACCCCTAGACAGTATGGATAATGATCAGGCAGGACAGATTTAAATACCCCTACACAGTATGGATAATGATCAGGGAGAACAGATTTAAATAACCCTAGACAGTATGGATAATGATCAGGCAGAACAGATTTAAATACCCCTGGTCTAGACAGTATGGATAATGATCAGGCAGAACAGATTTAAATACCCCTAGACAGTATGGATAATGATCAGGGAGAACAGATTTAAATACCCCTAGACAGTATGGATAATGATCAGGTAGAACAGAACAGATTTAAATACCCCTAGACAGTATGGATAATGATCAGGAACAGAACAGATTTAAATACCCCTAGACAGTATGGATAATGATCAGGCAGAACAGATTTAAATACCCCTAGACAGTATGGATAATGATCAGGCAGAACAGATTTAAATACCCCTAGACAGTATGGATAATGACCAGGCAGACATATTTAAATACCCCTAGACAGTATGGGTAATGACCAGGCAGACATATTTAAATACCCCTAGACAGTATGTAAAGGGTGTACCGGTCCCAGTAGCTGCGTCCTCTAGGGAAGTACTCCAGGTTGACCCGCCGGACCATCCAGTGTAGAGGGTGTGTTAGGAGAGTCTCCTCCCCAGGGATCAGTCTCCACAGACTGGGTTCTAGCTGGAGGGGAACCAGCAGGCACGCATGGTCCGCTCTCACCACCTAGACAGACACATGACCAGCTTCATCACCACCAGAACAACTAGCTTCATCACCACCTAGACAGACACAACATGACCAGCTTCATCACCACCAGAACTACTAGCTTCATCACCACCTAGACAGACACAACATGACCAGCTTCATCACCACCTAGACAGACAACATGACTAGCTTCATCACCACCTAGACAGACACAACATGACTAGCTTTATCACCACCTAGACAGACACAACATGACTAGCTTTATCACCACCTAGACAGACAACATGACCAGCTTCATCACCACCAGAACTAGCTTCATCACCACCTAGACAGACACAACATGACCAGCTTCATCACCACCATGACAGACAACATGACCAGCTTCATCACCACCTAGACAGACACAACACGACCAGCTTCATCACCACCTAGACAGACAACATGACCAGCTTCATCACCACCAGACAGACAACATGACCAGCTTCATCACCACCTAGACAGACAACATGACCAGCTTCATCACCACCTGACAGACACAACCAGCTGACCAGCTTCATCACCACCTAGACAGACACAACATGACCAGCTTCATCACCACCATGACAGACACACATGACCAGCTTCATCACCACCATGACAGACAACATGACCAGCTTCATCACCCCCCTAGACAGACACATGACCAGCTTCATCACCACCTAGACAGACAACATGACCAGCTTCATCACCACCTAGACAGACACAACATGACCAGCTTCATCACCACCTAGACAGACAACATGACCAGCTTCATCACCACCAGAACTAGCTTCATCACCACCTAGACAGACACAACATGACCAGCTTCATCACCACCAGAACTACCTTCATCACCACCTAGACAGACAACATGACCAGCTTCATCACCAACATGACAGACAACATGACCAGCTTCATCACCACCAGAACTATCTTCATCACCACCTAGACAGACAACATGACCAGCTTCATCACCACCATGACAGACAACATGACCAGCTTCATCACCACCTAGACAGACACAACATGACCAGCTTCATCACCACCATGACAGACAACATGACCAGCTTCATCACCACCATGACAGACAACATGACCAGCTTCATCACCACCATGACAGACAACATGACCAGCTTCATCACCCCCCTAGACAGACACATGACCAGCTTCATCACCACCAGAACTATCTTCATCACCACCTAGATAGACAACATGACCAGCTTCATCACCAACATGACAGACAACATGACCAGCTTCATCACCACCTAGACAGACAATATGACCAGCTTCATCACCACCTAGACAGACAACATGACCAGCTTCATCACCACCTAGATAGACACAACAAGCTTCATCACCACCTAGACAGACAATATGACCAGCTTCATCACCACCAACAAGAGGCTGAGTGGCGTTTCAAAATATTACATTACTCATGTGATATACTGTAGATCTCCTGTAATATTAATACTGTAGATCTCTGGTAATATTGACCATCTGTGACTGTAGATCTCAATATTGATATTGTCACCACCAGAACTATACTGTAGATCTCCTGTAATATTGATACTGTAGATCTCCTGTAATATTAATACTGTAGATCTCACCACCTACTGTAGATCTCCTGTAATATTGTGATATACTGTAGATCTCCTGTAATATTGATAACATGATATACTGTAGATCTCCTGTAATATTGATACTGTAGATCTCCTGTAATATTGACACTGTGATACCACTGTTGACACTGACCAGCTTCATCTCCTGTAATATTGATACTGTAGATCTCCTGTTAAGATACTGTAGATCTCCTGTAATATTGATACTGTAGATCTCCTGTAATATTGATACTGTAGATCTCCTGTAATATTGATACTGTAGATCTCCTGTAATATTGATACTGTGATATACTGTAGATCTCCTGTAATATTGATACTGTAGATCTCCTGTAATATTAATACTGTAGATCTCTGGTAATATTGATACTGTGATATACTGTAGATCTCCTGTAATATTAATACTGTAGATCTCCTGTAATATTGATACTGTGATATACTGTAGATCTCCTGTAATATTGATACTGTAGATCTCCTGTAATATTGATACTGTAGATCTCCTGTAATATTGATACTGTAGATCTCCTGTAATATTGATACTGTAGATCTCCTGTAATATTGATACTGTAGATCTCCTGTAATATTGATACTGTAGATCTCCTGTAATATTGATACTGTAGATCTCCTGTAATATTGATACTGTAGATCTCCTGTAATATTGATACTGTAGATCTCCTGTAATATTGATACTGTAGATCTCCTGTAATATTGATACTGTAGATCTCCTGTAATATTGATACTGTAGATCTCCTGTAATATTGATACTGTGATATACTGTAGATCTCCTGTAATATTGATACTGTAGATCTCCTGTAATATTGATACTGTAGATCTCCTGTAATATTGATACTGTAGATCTCCTGTAATATTGATACTGTAGATCTCCTGTGATATTGATACTGTAGATCTCCTGTGATATTGATACTGTAGATCTCCTGTAATATTGATACTGTAGATCTCCTGTAATACTGATATTGCACATTTCGTTGTGAATTCACTGAATCGTTCAACCCAGATGTCGGCCATTTAGAAAGACACTCTTATTCAGAAAGACTTACCTAGTCCAACGTGAACAATTATTATGTGCGTGTGATTCGGTGCGTGTGATTCGGTGCGTGTGATTCGGTGCGTGTGATTCGGTGCGTGTGATTCAGTGCCTGGTACCTGTAGGTCGTCGAGCAGGGACCCTCCCAGTGACATCTCTCCCAGAGGCATGTCAGGGTTTGTGCTGTGCAGGAATCCTTGTACCTCTATACAGATATCTAGAGCTAGACTCTCAGCTCTGTGGACGACCTCTGGGGCTAAAGCTGCTCTGGTTGAATAATACTGCTGGAGACGGTCCTACAGAGAGAGAGAGAGAGAGAGAGAGAGAGGTCAGATAGAGCTAGACTCAGCTCTGTGGATCTGGGACTAAAGCTGCTCTGGTTGATCTGATCATCTAGAGATTGACTAGACTCTCAGCTCTGTGGACGACCTCTGGTCAACAGGGCTGCTGAATCAAGTGCACCAGCCGCCAACAGGGCTGCTGAATCAAGTGCACCAGCCGCCAACAGGGCTGCTGAATCAAGTGCACCTGCCGCCAACAGACTAATTAAATAATAGGAGCCTAGGGCCTCATGTTTTCTCCAGAAATGTTTGGTGATCCACTAGGAATGCCTTGAAGATGGGCCAGTGGATGAAATGTTTGGTGATCCACTAGGAATGCCTTGTAGATGGGCCAGTGGATGAAAACCGACAGGAGAGATGTTCCTACCAGACTACAGACCAACATCTGGATAGATACTTAACATACCACATCATAACATACCAGCTAACCACATCATAACATACCAGCTAACCACATCATAACATACCAGCTAACCACATCATAACATACCAGCTAACCACATCTTAACATACCAGCTAACCACATCATAACATACATCATAACATACCAGCTAACCACATCATAACATACCAGCTAACCACATCTTAACATACAGCATAACATACCAGCTAACCACATCAAAACATACCAACTAACCACATCATAACATACCAACTAACCACATCTTAACATACCAGCTAACCACATCAAAACATACCAACTAACCACATCATAACATACCAGCTAACCACATCATAACATACCAGCTAACCACATCATAACATACCAGCTAACCCAGCTAACCACATCATAACATACCAGCTAACCACATCAAAACATACAGCATAACATACCAGCTAACCACATCATAACATACCAGCTAACCACATCTAACATACAGCATAACATACCAACTAACCACATCATAACATACCAGCTAACCACATCACATAACATACCAGCTAACCACATCATAACATACAGCATAACATACCAACTAACCACATCACATACAGCTAACCACATCATAACATACCAGCTAACCACATCATCATAACATACATAACCAACCACATCATAACATACCAGCTAACCACATCATAAACATACCAGCTAACCACATCATAACATACCAGCTAACCACATCATAACATACCAGCTAACCACATCATAACATACTACCCAGCTATATTCCAGAACCCCTGTGACTTTTTCCACATTTTGTTACATACAGCCTTTCCACATCTAAAATACAATTAAATTGTTTCCCCTCATAATCTATACACATAACATACCAGCTAACCACATCAAGAAAAACAGTACCAGGAATTTTTACTCATAACATACCAGCTATACCTTATATAACTTAAAACATTTTATTTAATAACTACAGCAATAAGGCAGTAATGTAACAACATGTGGAAAACCAGCTAACCACATTTTAAAATACCAGCTGTCCCTAGCAGGAATCATACCAGATCCTTCATAACATACCACGCTCTACCAATAACCACATCATAGATCACACAGTCATAATGCATACCAGTAACCACATCATAACATACCAGCTAACCACATCACATACCAGCTAACCACATCATAACATACAGCATAACATACCAGCTGTACTCATCATAACCACCAGCTAACTGCATGCATTGACAGGCATAACATTTAGCTAGACCACATCATAACATACCAGCTGGGGCACAGGTCATAACATAGAGGAGCTAACCACATTGGCACATCAGCATAACATACCAGCTAACCACATCATAACATACCAGCTAACCACATCATAACATACCAGAGAGGGAGAGACATCATGGGGTGAGACATACAGCATAACATAGGGTGCTAACCACATCATAACATATGAGAAACCACAGATAACATAGAGCTAACCAGAAAACATACAGCATAACATACCAGCTAAAATCATAACATACAGCAGAACAGAGAAGAGGAGAGAGAGGATGGGGTCAGAACAGACCAGCTAACCAGGATCTTGAGACATACAACATAACATACCAGCTGAACCACATCATAATAAAGAGCTAACCATGGGGTGATAACACACCAGCTAACCATGGGGTGATAACATACCAGCTAACCACATCATAACATACCAGCTAACCACATCATAACATACCAGCTAACCACAGAGAGGACAGTGAGGGTGATCATAACATACCAGCTAACCACATCTTAACATACAACAGAACATACCAGGTAACCACATCATAACATACCAGCTAACCACATCATAACATACCAGCTAACCACATCATAACATACCAGCTAACCACATCTTAACATACCAGCTAACCACATCTTAACATACCAGCTAACCACATCTTAACATACCAGCTAACCACATCATAACATACCAGCTAACCACATCATAACATACCAGCTAACCACATCATAACATACCAGCTAACCACATCATAACATACCAGCTAACCACATCTTAACATACAGCATAACATACCAGCTAACCACATCATAACATACCAGCTAACCATATCATAACATACAGCATAACATACCAACTAACCACATCATAACATACCAGCTAACCACATCATAACATACAGCATAACATACCAGCTAACCACATCATAACATACCAGCTAACCACATCATAACATACCAGCTAACCACATCATAACATACCAGCTAACCACATCATAACATACACGGCATTCGGAAAGTATTCTGACCCCTTGACTTTTTCCACATTTTGTTACGTTACAGCCTTTCTCTAAAATGAATTAAATTGTTTCCCCTCATCAATCTACACACAATACCTCATAACGACAAAGAAAAACAGTTCAGGAATTTTTACTAATAACAGAAATACCTTATATACCTTAACATTTTTTATTTAATAACTTTCGGAATAAGGCAGTAATGTAACAACATGTGGAAAAATGTTTTTTCGTTCGCAGGGTTGTCCCTAGCAGGAATCGAACCCACGATCCTTGACGTTGCAAGTACCACGCTCTACCAATTGGGCCACACAATCAGATCGCACACAGTCATGTTGATGCAATGCAGTCAGCCAGGAACACCAACGTAAACTCCTGGCTAGAGGTCAAGGGTCATACCTGCAGGGTGAGAGACAGCTGTAGGCTCTGGGTCTCTGGGGCTCTGCTGCATTGACAGGCTTCTCATTTAGACTAGACTTCTGCTGCTGGGGCTGGCACAGGTCAGCTAGAGAGAGAGGGAGATTAGGATGGGGTTGGTGACAGGTCAGCTAGAGAGAGAGGAGAGAGAGGTGGGGTGAGAGTGTCCTGTAGAGAGAGGAGAGAGTGGATGGGGTGAGAAAGAGAGAGAGTAGAGATCAGGGATGGGGTGAGAAAGTGAGAGGATCAGAGAGGATGGGGTGAGAAGAGAGAGAGACCTTGGGGTGAGAAAGAAGGTGGAGAGAGAGGATGGGGTGAGAAAGAGAGTGGTGAGGTGATGGGGTGAGAAAGAGGATCATTAGAGGATGGGGTGAGAAAGAGTGTCCTGTACCTTTCTGGATCATTAGGGTGGGGTGAGAAAGAAGACCTTTCTGGATCATTAGTGGTGGGGTGAGAAAGAGTGAGAGGTACCTTTCTGGATGGGGTGAGAATGAGAGAGAGGTAGAGGATGGGGTGAGAAAGAGAGAGTGGACAGAGTGGGTGGGGTGAGAAAGAGTCCTGTGGTGTGGTGATCAGTGTCCTGTACCTTTCTGAGGATGGGGTGAGAAAGAAGACCTTTCTGGATGGGGTGAGAAAGAGAGTGGACAGAGAGGGTGGGGTGAGAAAGAGTCCTGAGAGGATCATTAGTGGGGTGAGAAAGAGAGTAGGAGAGAGGTGTGGGGTGAGAAAGACCTTTCTGGGACAGAGAGGGTGGGGTGAGAAAGAGTCCTGTACCTTTCAGAGATGGGGTGAGTAAGAGTGTCCTGACCTTTCAGAGAGGATGGGGTGAGAAAGAGAGTACCTTTCTGGAGAGATTAGTGGGGTGAATCAAAGAGAGTACCTTTCTGGATGGGGTGAGAAAGAGAGGGAGATCAGTGTCCTGGGTTTCTGAGAAAGAGTGGTGTGGTAATCAGGATGGGGTGGAGAATTAGGTGGAGAGAGAGGGTGTCCTGTACCTTTCTGGATCATTAGTGGTGTGAGAAAGAAGTGTCCTGTACCTTTCTGAGATCATTAGTGGTGTGGTGGGGTGAGAAAGTGTCCTGTACCTTTCAGAGATCATTAGTGGTGGTGTGGTGATGGGGTGGAAAGAGGTGGGTGGTGACAGTGTCCTGTGACCTTTCTGGATCATTAGTGGTGTGGGGTGAGAAAGAGTGTCCTGTACCTTTCTGGATCATTAGTGGTGTGAGAAAGAGAGTGTCCTGTACCTTTCTGGAGGATGGGGTGAGAAAGTGTCCTGTACCTTTCTGGATCATGGGTGGTGAATCAGTGTCCTGTACCTTTCTGGATCATTAGTGGTGGGGTGATCAGTGTCCTGTGATCAGTGTCCTGTACCTTTCTGGATCATTAGTGGTGTGGTAAGATCAGTGTCCTGTACCTTTCTGGATCATTAGTGGTGGGTGGTGAGAAAGTGTCCTGTACCTTTCTGGATCATTAGTGGTGTAGTGAATCAGTGTCCTGTACCTTTCTGGATCATTAGTGGTGTGATGCATCATGTGTCCTGTACCTTTCTGATCATTAGTGGTGATGGGTATTCAGTGTCCTGTACCTTTCTGGATCTGTAGATCAGTACCTCAGTCTGTGGAAGATGACCTGTACCTTTCTGGATCATTAGTGGTGTCCAACGAGTCTTCAATCATTAGTGGTGTGTAGAGATATCAGTGTCCTGTACCTTTCTGGATCATTAGTGGTGTGGTAATCAGTGTCCTGTACCTTTCTGGATCATTAGTGGTGTAGTGTGGTAATCAGTGTCCTGTACCTTTCTGGATCATTAGTGGTGTGGTGGTAATCAGTGTCCTGTACCTTTCTGGATCATTAGTGGTGTGTGTGGTAATCAGTGTCCTGTACCTTTCTGGATCATTAGTGGTGTGTGTGGTAATCAGTGTCCTGTACCTTTCTGGATCATTAGTGGTGTAGTGTGGTAATCAGTGTCCTGTACCTTTCTGGATCATTAGTGGTGTGGTAATCAGTGTCCTGTACCTTTCTGGATCATTAGTGGTGTGTGTGGTAATCAGTGTCCTGTACCTTTCTGGATCATTAGTGGTGTGGTGATCAGTGTCCTGTACCTTTCTGGATCATTAGTGGTGTGGTGATCAGTGTCCTGTACCTTTCTGGATCATTAGTGGTGTGGTGATCAGTGTCCTGTACCTTTCTGGATCATTAGTGGTGTGGTAATCAGTGTCCTGTACCTTTCTGGATCATTAGTGGTGTGGTGTGGTGATCAGTGTCCTGTACCTTTCTGGATCATTAGTGGTGTGGTGGTAATCAGTGTCCTGTACCTTTCTGGATCATTAGTGGTGTGGTGATCAGTGTCCTGTACCTTTCTGGATCATTAGTGGTGTGGTGATCAGTGTCCTGTACCTTTCTGGATCATTAGTGGTGTGGTGAATCAGTGTCCTGTACCTTTCTGGATCATTAGTGGTGTGGTGATCAGTGTCCTGTACCTTTCTGGATCATTAGTGGTGTGGTGATCAGTGTCCTGTACCTTTCTGGATCATTAGTGGTGTAGTGTGGTAATCAGTGTCCTGTACCTTTCTGGATCATTAGTGGTGTGGTAATCAGTGTCCTGTCCCTTTCTGGATCATTAGTGGTGTGGTGATCAGTGTCCTGTACCTTTCTAGATCATTAGTGGTGTAGTGTGGTAATCAGTGTCCTGTACCTTTCTGGTTCATTAGTGGTGTGGTAATCAGTGTCCTGTACCTTTCTGGATCATTAGTGGTGTGGTGATCAGTGTCCTGTACCTTTCTGGATCATTAGTGGTGTGGTGTGGTAATCAGTGTCCTGTACCTTTCTGGATCATTAGTGGTGTGGTGATCAGTGTCCTGTACCTTTCTGGATCATTAGTGGTGTGGTGATCAGTGTCCTGTACCTTTCTGATCATTAGTGGTGTAGTGTGGTAATCAGTGTCCTGTACCTTTCTGGATCATTAGTGGTGTGGTAATCAGTGTCCTGTACCTTTCTGGATCATTAGTGGTGTGGTGATCAGTGTCCTGTACCTTTCTGGATCATTAGTGGTGTGGTGTGGTAATCAGTGTCCTGTACCTTTCTGGATCATTAGTGGTGTGGTATGGTGATCAGTGTCCTGTACCTTTCTGGATCATTAGTGGTGTGGTGATCAGTGTCCTGTACCTTTCTGTATCATTAGTGGTGTAGTGTGGTAATCAGTGTCCTGTACCTTTCTGGATCATTAGTGGTGTGGTGATCAGTGTCCTGTCCCTTTCTGGATCATTAGTGGTGTGGTGATCAGTGTCCTGTCCCTTTCTGGATCAGTAGTGGTGTGGTAATCAGTGTCCTGTACCTTTCTGGATCATTAGTGGTGTGGTAATCAGTGTCCTGTACCTTTCTGGATCATTAGTGGTGTGGTAATCAGTGTCCTGTACCTTTCTGGATCATTAGTGGTGTGTTAATCAGTGTCCTGTACCTTTCTGTGTCCCTGTACCTTTCTGGATCATTAGTGGTGTGGTGATCAGTGTCCTGTACCTTTCTGGATCATTAGTGGTGTGTGTGGTAATCAGTGTCCTGTACCTTTCTGGATCATTAGTGGTGTGGTAATCAGAGTCCTGTACCTTTCTGTGGTTTGGTTGCCTTGGCGACATGTTTCATGACCACACTCTCCAGCCCTTCCTTATGGACTTGGGGGAGGCGGAGACTAAGCCAAGCTCCTCCCAGCTCTCTGACATCTTCTGTTCCACCTTCCTGTCCTCCGGATCGGCCCGTGGTGTCTATCAACTACAGACACACACACATTATAAACCTGCACATTCTATCAACTACAGACACATTATAAACCTGCACATTCTATCAACTACAGACACATTATAAACCTGCACGTTCTATCAACTACAGACACATTATAAACCTGCACGTTCTATCAACTACAGACACACACACATTATAAACCTGCATGTTCTATCAACTCCAGACACACACACACATTATAAACCTGCACGTTGTATCAACTACAGACACATTATAAACCTGCACGTTCTATCAACTACAGACACATTATAAACCTGCACGTTCTATCAACTACAGACACATTATAAACCTGCACGTTCTATCAACTACAGACACATTATAAACCTGCACGTTCTATCAACTACAGACAGACACATTATAAACCTGCACGTTCTATCAACTACAGACACATTATAAACCTGCACGTTCTATCAACTACAGACACATTATAAACCTGCACGTTCTATCAACTACAGACACATTATAAACCTGCACGTTCTATCAACTACAGACACACACACATTATAAACCTGCACGTTCTATCAACTACAGACACATTATAAACCTGCACGTTGTATCAACTACAGACACATTATAAACCTGCACGTTCTATCAACTACAGACACATTATAAACCTGAACTTCCATTGTTCAGACACACACATATGCGCTCTCTCACACACATACAGGCCCTGTTCGAGTGCATAAAATCTGTGATGCATTGTGGGTCAATTGTGACTGACTTAAATACCTACAAAACGGTAATGAGTAATTATGATGCTAGTTGATTTTTTCAGTCAGATGAAAGTCACACTCTCTCTCTCTCTCACCCTCTTGACAGCCAACGTAGCGATGCCCAGCACCGCGGCCCCTCCCACTCCCAGGACCAATCGGGCATTAGCCAGCAGGAAGTTTATCACCACGGCGATGCCCTCCTCACCCCGGCTCCTCCCCCACCGGAAGTCCATCACTTCCTGTCCGGCAGCGTCACCTGATAGAAACAAGAAGCAGAGAGAGAGAGAGAGATGACTTTCCGTTTCTGTCGAGGGATATATATGTATAGGCAGGGGCGTAACCTTCACTGGGGACATGCCCCCCCTCCACCCCACATTCTGAAATGCCATTTTTGTCCCCCTCCAGTTTTATCATTGGAATGTGATACAAAACGAGGCTTTAGGACCATGCAGACGCCTCTGAGCCGTCGGGTTTGGAGTGTTTATCCGACTGGGATTTTAAAAAATGTACAGTACCAGTCAAAAGTTTAGACACGCCTACTCATTCAAGGGTTTTTCTTTATTTTTTACTATTTTCTACATTGTAGAATAATAGTGAAGACATCAAAACTATGAAATAACACATATGGAATCACGTAGTAAATAAAAAAAGTGTTAAACAAATATATGTTAGATTCTTCAAAGTAGCCACCCTTTGCCTTGATGAGAGCTTTGCACACTCTTGGAATTCTCTCAACCAGCTTCATGAGGAATGCTTTTACAACAGTCTTGAAGGAGTTCCCACATATGCTGAGCACTTGTTGGCTGTTTTTCCTTCACTCTGCGGTCCAACTCATCCCAAACCATCTCAATTGGGTTGAGGTCGGGTGATTGTGGAGGCCAGGTCATCTGATGCAGCACTCCATCACCCTCCTTCTTGGTCAAATAGCCCTTATACAGCCTGGAGGTGTGTTGGGTCATTGTCCTGTTGAAAAACAAATTATAGTCCCACTAAGCACAAACCATGATTTTTGCCTTCACTATTATTCTACAATGTCCAAACTTTTGACTGGTACTGTATACGACTGGTTCAGTCTCCAGAAGGTCCTAGAGACTGAACCAGTCCTGTCAGTCAACACCAGAGACAGGTGGTGACAGGTCCAGGTCCTAGAGACTGAACCAGTCCTGTCAGTCAACACCAGAGATAGGAGGTGACAGGTCTAGGTCCTAGAGACTGAACCAGTCCTGTCAGTCAACACCAGAGATAGGAGGTGACAGGTCTAGGTCCCAGAGACTGAACCAGTCCTATCAGTCAACACCAGAGATATGACAGGTCTGGTCCCAGAGACTGAACCAGTCCTATCTCTGGTGTTGACTGACAGGCCTGTGTCACACTTTCCTTTCCCAGCTCTACGTGACCGTTTTATGTTGGTGTCATATTTATCTCCTGCTGCACCTGGCAGACAGAAATAGCCTCAGCAGATCACTCTGACAGAAAGTAGAGTCAGATCATTGGATGTCCCCTTGGCTACCCTGGCACTAGACAGAGCCCAAGACTTCATCCCAAATGACACCCTATTCTCTATGGGCTCTGGCCAAATGTAGTGCACTATATAGGGAAAAGGGTGCTAGGGCCCTGGCCAAAAGTAGTGCACTATATAGGGAAATGGGTGTCATTTGGGAATCAGACCAGTCTATTTAAAGACTGAGATGAGCTCCATTTGTGCAGGTCACATTATATTCCAGCTACTGTATATTCCTGGACCTGCTCAGATATAACAACCACCAACCAACTACCAGGGACCAGAATCTCAACGTCCAAACTCTCTACATATGTATCTGCCATGGACCATATTGACTTATTCTCCCTGGGTCAGTATGTGCAACCTGAGACACGTTGTCCAATTCCAAATTCCAGGCATCAGCTGAGAAGGGAGCTATTCATTCACCAAATGTTGACCCTTTTCTAGTACAATAACACACATCAACATAACGGGGTCGATATATCTAACTCGCTGTAGCCATATCTATTGACAAGGTTAAGAGGACGTGTGTGATAGCTAGCTAGCCTGAGATAGTAGTTACAAAGCTAATAGAGGTGCACCGTCTCTGTTTATCTCCCCTTCGCCCAGTGTTTAATTGCAGCTGGTCTGGTTAGGTGGGATGGGCGCCGTACAGTGAAATGTTTGTTTTGAAACTAGCTAGGTTAGCTGGTTAGCAGTAAATCAACTATTCGTAAAAACGCTGTAATGTTACTGTGAAAAGACAGCGGCCCGGATCTCACCGCATATCAACATGGGCGGGACAAAACTGTTGTTTTGCATCCGAACAAGACAAACTAGTTAGCCATGTAGCTAGTTAAGTTAGCCACATTACGTTAGCTAGTTAAGTTAGCCACATTACGTTAGCTAGCTAAGTTAGCCACATTACGTTAGCAGGTTAAGTTAGCCACATTACGTTAGCTAGTTAAGTTAGCCACATTACGTTAGCTAGTTAAGTTAGCCACATTACGTTAGCTAGTTAAGTTAGCTACATTACGTTAGCTAGTTAAGTTAGCCACATTACGTTAGCTAGTTAAGTTAGCCACATTACGTTAGCTAGTTAAGTTAGCCACATTATGTTAGCTAGTTAAGTTAGCCACATTATGTTAGCTAGTTAAGTTAGCCACATTACGTTAGCAGGTTAAGTTAGCCACATTACGTTAGCCAGCTACAGCTGTTGTTATCATTTAGCTTAGCTGTTCGGGGACAACTCACCAATCTACAACTTCTGCTATATTGTATTCAAACTCCAATCCATTTTGTTAAAATAAAAATATAAAAAGCACCGTTATTTAGCCGACTAGTCGACCATATCTTGTCTTTTGATTTTCTGTCACCATGAAAAGACGTCACACATAGTTACCGTTACCTAGGGACGGATCCCCGCAGACGTTACGCATCACGTCATCGGATGGCATATAATGTTCTTAGATTAAAGATGTAAAATATATTAAAACATATTTTTTTTAAATATAGACATATATAATGTTCTTAGATTTAAAAATAAATAAATATATATATATAATGTTCTTAGATGACACGTAAAAATACCTAGGTTGTAAGATCTGGCAGGCGGGACAAAAAAGCTGCTAGAATTGTAGCTATATGCATGTCCCTTAAGGTCCTTGTGTAATTGTAATGTGATATTGTACCCCCTAGCTCGATTGTCCATTGTTTGTAATCTATATATGCTTGTGTTCCCTCATGTGCTTTATGTATTGATTTGTTGTTAATAAAAAATAAAATAAAAAATCTGGCAGGCGGAAGAAACGCCTGGGCAGAGGAACACGCCCATTACATTGTCCATATAATTGACAACCAGGCGGACCAATGGCAGGAGACGTTATGTTCTGACGTTGACGTTTGGGGTCTTTGCAGCTGAAGGGGTGGGAGTTGTATTTATTTATATTTTACCCCAAAAACACGCATACATTTATTGTGTGTAAAAGATAATTTAGTCGGAACTGGGACATTTCCGACCTGCTAACTGGTTGTAGTTATACATTTGCCTGCGTTCAACCAGTTAGCAAGTTGGACATTTCAGAGTGTCCTAGTATTTACTAGTACGTGAACGCGGTATTACCTTTTCAATTTGCGGAGAACATTAATTCGACCTGGTTTTGATAATTAATTACCACATAATCCCGCGTTTTTCATCTTATTTTTGTTGTTGTGTTTTATTATGGATCCCCATCAGTTCCTGCAGTTACTCTTCCTGTGGTTTATTATGGATCCCCATTAGTTCCTGCCAAGGCAGTAGCTACTCTTCCTGGGTTTATTATGGATCCCCATTAGTTCCTGCCAAGGCAGCAGTTACTCTTCCTGGGGTTTATTATGGATCCCCATTAGTTCCTGCAGCAGTTACTCTTCCTGTGGTTTATTATGGATCCCCATTAGTTCCTGCCAAGGCAGCAGCTACTCTTCCTGGGGTTTATTATGGATCCCCATTAGTTCCTGCCAAGGCAGCAGTTACTCTTCCTGGGGTTTATTATGGATCCCCATTAGTTCCTGCCAAGGCAGCAGCTACTCTTCCTGGGGTTTATTATGGATCCCCATTAGTTCCTGCCAAGGCAGCAGCTACTCTTCCTGTGTCCAGCAACATTTTTACCTGTTATTTAAATGTGATTCTACTGCTGCATCAGTTACCTGATGTGGAATAGAGTTCCATGTAGTCATGGCTCTATGTAGCACTGTGCGCCTCCCTGTTCTGGATGGTCTGTGGCATCTTGGACTTGGGGGACTGTGAAGTTTAAACAGACTCTGGTGGCATGTCTTGTGGGGTATGAATGGGTGTCTGAGCTGTGTGCCAGTAGTTTAAACAGACCTCTGGTGGCATGTCTTGTGTCTTAAACAGAGAGCTCAGTGCATTCAGCATGGCAATACCTCTTACAAAAACAAGTAGTGATGAAGTCAACCTCTACTCTACTTTGAGCCAGGAGAGATTGACATGCATGTCATTCATATTCACTCTCCATGTACATCTAAGGACCAAGTCCTCTTTGTGGCACCAGAGTACACAGTAGATCAGTAAATCCTTGTCAATATCAGTGTGTTTTGTGATGACTGAGCCATCTGACTCATTGAATGATGGAGCAGAGTTGACCCTTTTGTCCTGCATTTCATTTAAGCTCCAAGGTTTTTTCACCGGTCAAGGGTCCCGTTGGGTTGAGCTTCAAACAGCTAGAACAGCTGCACACCTGGGCCTGTCACACTCTCGGGCCTGTCACACTCTCCTGTCCTCTCTGCCTGTCCCTCTCTGGGCCTGTCCCTCTCGGGCCTGTCCCTCTCTGGGCCTGTCCACTCTCTGGGCCTGTCCCTCTCTGGGCCTGCCCTCCCACTCTCTGGGCCTGTCCACCTTCGGGGCCTGTCACACTCTCACCTGTCACACTCTCGGGGCCTGTCACACTCTCGGGGCCTGTCACACCTCGGGCCTGTCACACTCACTCACTCGGGGCCTGTCACACACTCTCTCGGGGCCTGTCACTCTCTCGGGGCCTGTCACTCTCTGGGCCTGTCACACTCGGGGCCTGTCACGCCTGGGCCTAGACCTGTCCAGTTGAGCCTGTCACTCTGGGCCTGTCCCATTGAGCCGGTCTCTGGACCTAGACCTGTCACCCTGGGCCTGTCACTCTGGACCTAGACTTGTCCCGTCGAGCCTGTCACTCTGGGCCTAGACCTGTCCCGTTGAACCTGTCACTCTGGACCTAGACCTGTCCCATTGAGCCTGTCCAATTCTCCCAGGAGTAGAACTTTACAACCACTAACTCTGGTTCTGTCCCTCTGGGTCCTGTCCCACTCTGGTCCTGTCCACCTCTCCCAGGAGTAGAACTTTACAACCACTAACTCTGGTCCTGTCCCACTCTGGTCCTGTCCCACTCTGGTCCTGTCCACCTCTCCCAGAAGGAGTAGAACTTTACAACCACTCAGTCCAATAAGAAGAGAAACAGTTTAGGAAGATATTATTTTAAAACGGAAGCATTTTTGTGGAACAGTTCTTTTTTTTACAGTTTAAACTAAAACCTAAACAGATCATTACTATTATGTATCAGTCCACAGTTCTTTATACATAAACCCTGTCAGTTGAACAGCAGGTTTACAACAGGGCTTCACTGAACAAACCCCCCACACTCACCTGCAACCCAAATGGCTTCCTGTAGTGAACTAGGTTTGACCAGGACCCATTGGGCTGCTACCCCCTGGTCTAGCAAAGTGCACAGCACAGGGAACAGTGTACCAATAGGACATGTTATACAGTCCATGGTTCCTCTGTGTAACAGACAGTAAACCAGCCAGTCAGTCAGCTCTTCCATTCATAAAGGTCTTTAAACTGTACATCTTATTACAAACCATGTTACATACATGTTATCATCATCATCATCATGGCATCTCAACAGACACTAAGAGGTCAGCCCACTCCCGAACGGCTCCCTGTTCCCTATTATAGTGCACTACTTTAGCCACTATGTTTTAGGTGTTAATTAGGTGTTTGTTGTGTAATTTGTTAGATATTAGGTTCTGATGAGGTGGCTGAGGTGGCTGGGAACCCCCTCTGGCCAGTAGTAGTGTTACCTAGGGAACAGGATGGTGGCTGACCCTCTGGCCAGTAGTAGTGTTACCTAGGGAACAGGATGGTGGCTGACCCTCTGGCCAGTAGTAGTGTTACCTAGGGAACAGGATGGTGGCTGACCCTCTGGCCAGTAGTAGTGTTACCTAGGGAACAGGATGCCGTTTGAGCTGAACAATAAAAAGGGATATAGCATAGATATATGTTTTCTAGAATATGCAACAGAAAGTTTGATTGGCCGGTCGGACCGGTGAAGGGGGGGTGTTGACATGGTTACCACGGTTACAGCGGGACGTAACGTGTGGAAAAACGTTCAGGTAGAAATATGTTATGTAGAAGAAACACGCCTCTCTGACAGACGTAGAATAAGGAACCGTGGTCGGCTCTATCCGTGACATTTCTAGCTGCTCACGTTTCACAACGTTTCACAACGTTTCACAACGTTTCGGCGACTGAACGTGGCCCCTGGTCAGGTGTTCAGCTGTAACCACGGTTACACCCTTTAGTTAAATCCTGTGTATTTAATGACGTCAGATGCTCAAAATTAAAGTTCTGGAGGGAGGAGGGGGTTTGAAAAACGTACTGCCGTGACTCCTCTCCACCCCTCTGAAACGTTTCATTAAGTCTACGGGCCAAATCAGCACCTGAGAATTGGTGATTTGTCTAATTGATCAGCATAGCGGAAATAAAAGCTGTGCATCTGTCAGAGAACAAGCCCCCCGCCCCCTACCCCAAACTAACAATAAAATAACTATAATCAACCAATGGGAAAAGTCAAGGTAAAGATGAAGTAAAAGAGGTGACTGTAACAACAGGTCCTGTAGTAAACAACGTAACATGCAGGACGGGGGGGGCTTAGAGACACTAGAGGAAGACGTAGCTCTGGTCCAAGGCGTTACTACTGAAGGTGTTGTCGTCCCCCCAGATACTACCTCCCTATAATGGTTCAGGGTGACAGGGTAGATCACTGACCCAGGAACAGATACTACCTCCCTATAATGGTTCAGGGTGACAGGGTAGATCACTGATCCAGGAACAGATACTACCTCCCTATAATGGTTCAGGGTGACAGGGTAGAACACTGACCCAGGAACAGATACTACCTCCCTATAATGGTTCAGGGTGACAGGGTAGATCACTGACCCAGGAACAGATACTACCTCCCTATAATGGTTCAGGGTGACAGGGTAGATCACTGACCCAGGAACAGATACTACCTCCCTATAATGGTTCAGGGTGACAGGGTAGATCACTGACCAGGAACAGATACTACCTCCCTATAATGGTTCAGGGTGACAGGGTAGATCACTGATCCAGGAACAGATACTACCAGGGTAGATCCCTATAATGATTCCCTATAATGGTTCAGACAGGGTAGATCACTGACCCAGGAACAGATACTACCTCCCTATAATGGTTCAGGGTGACAGGGTAGAACACTGATCCAGGAACAGATACTACCTCCCTATAATGGTTCAGGGTGACAGGGTAGAACACTGACCCAGGAACAGATACTACCTCCCTATAATGGTTCAGGTTGACAGGGTAGATCACTGATCCAGGAACAGATACTACCTCCCTATAATGGTTCAGGGTGACAGGGTAGATCACTGATCCAGGAACAGATACTAACGGACAAACCCTATGGGGAAAGATCTGGCCAGCTTGTAGACCTAAAAACCTGGAAATGACATTCCTACTGGTTCGTTCAGCCATTCCTACTGGTCCGTTCAGCCATTCCTACTGGTCCGTTCAGCCATTCCTACTGGTCCGTTCAGCCATTCCTACTGGTCCGTTCAGCCATTCCTACTGGGGAAATGAACGGAGGGGGTTTGGGGATAAACGCTGAAAAATAAGGTCTTATACTAGCATAATAATATCAGTCAGTTAACATCACCTTAATGATGAAGTCTTTACGTTGTGGTTCTCTGATAATATCAGTCAGTTAACAGGACATTTATGAATGATGAAGCCTGTATGTGATTTTCCAAATTAAAAAAAATGCTTCAAAATTCACAATTAGCAGATGCCGATCATCTCATAGAACTAAACGTCATCAGACCTTATTTTATATCCCCAACAGAAACGCCTTTCATCTCCCCCATAGGGTCTCTGTCCACTGAACCACGGAGGAGTTAGTTCCTACAGAAACACCATTCATCTCCCCCATAGGGTCTCTGTCCACTGAACCACGGAGGAGTTAGTTCCTACAGAAACACCATTCATCTCCCCCATAGGGTCTCTGTCCACTGAACCACGGAGGAGTTAGTTCCTACAGAAACACCATTCATCTCCCCCATAGGGTCTCTGTCCACTGAACCACGGAGGAGTTAGTTCCTACAGAAACACCATTCATCTCCCCATAGGGTCTCTGTCCACTGAACCACGGAGGAGTTAGTTCCTACAGAAACACCATTCATCTCCCCCATAGGGTCTCTGTCCACTGAACCACGGAGGAGTTAGTTCCTACAGAAACACTGTTTACTAGGACATGGGACATGGGGGAGCGTAGCAACAGGGGGTTGGCAGCATAGCAACAGTAGAACTTCCCACAGTCTTACTGTAACCCCGCCCCCTGTCCTCAGGCCAGTCTCTGATTGGCTGACAGCCTCGTGGCGTGTTCCATCCATCCGAGCATGCAGGGGGGGGGGTTTAACAGACTGACGATCCAACGCCCTCACTCACACACACACACACACTCTCTCTCTCTGAGCCCATCCAGTCCGGTGTTCAGTGACGCCGCATCTTGACCTTGCGTGACACGTCGCCATCTCGGCTCCGCCTCCAGTAGTTCTCGGAGCTGTTGCTACGGCGATGAAGGCGGGACGAAGAGGAGGAGTGACGATTCTCCTCCTTATCCATCTCCAGAACCCTCGGTCTGACAGAGAGAGAAGAAGAGTTAGGGGGGAGGGGCTCTAGTCCTGTATCTCAGGTAGAAGGAGTTAGGGGAGGGGCTCTAGTCCTGTATCTCAGGTAGGAGGAGTTAGGGAGGGGCTCTGGTCCTGTATCTCAGGTAGGAGGAGTTAGGGGAGGGGCTCTAGTCCTGTATCTCAGGTAGGAGGAGTTAGGGGAGGGGCTCTGGTCCTGTGTGTGACTACCTGTATCTCAGGTAGGAGGAGTTAGGGGAGGGGCTCTGGTCCTGTATCTCAGGTAGGAGGAGTTAGGGGAGGGGCTCTGGTCCTGTGTGTGAGTGTGTCTCCCAGTGTGTGAGTACCTGTGTGCAGCGTCTGGGTCAGCTCTGCGGTGAGAGCGTTTGGCCTTCAGAGGGGCGTGTTTCTCAGGGGGGGAGGGGTTAGGGGAGGGGCTCTGGTCTACACGGGGAGCATCTGGTCTCGTCCTGCACACAACACCCATATCACACCATAGACAGACACACACACACACACACAGACAGAGAGAGAGAGAGAGAGAGAGAGTTAGTGCAATAGCCTGACGCCACAGTCAACCTGCTAACTCTTGGTTGTCATGGTGACAGACATACTTCCTGAGGATGATGACGGCTCGTCTCTCCTTGATGTCCTGGGGGCGGATACAGTGGGTGATGTCATCAGCCGCGTAGCCACTGAGAGGAGAGAGAACACTATGACATCACACCTCTCCCTCTCACACACTCTCTCTCTCTCTCCACCTCCCTCGCCTACCTGAGGACAGTAACACTTCCTCTCCTGACAGGAAGCTCCAGGACGGGCTCAGACACTCTGATTGGTTTAAACTGGAAGCGGCAGCCGAAGCAGAGGGCCGAGTCTGAGAAGAAGGACACGGATACGATTGGCCGGGCGAAGATGTGGAGCGGGTCGACATGTGACACGATGCAGCCGCCTGGTTGGTAGTCGTTGATCACCGCTGAGTTCACAAAACCTACAGGACAACAACAACATCAACAACAGGAGACAGGAAGCAGGAGACAGGAAGCACAGTTAAGGTCAAATCGAGACAGGAAGTGGGCTGGAGCACAGTTAAGGTCAAATCGGAGACAGGAAGTGGGCTGGAGCACATTAAGGTCAAATTTGAGACAGGAAGTGGGCTGGAGCACGTTAAGGTAAAATCTGAGACAGGAAGTGGGCTGGGGTTGAGTAACGAACAGGATGTTAGAGGTTAAAAGTTATTACCTTCAGGTACGACCCCGCTGGCGACCAGTTTAGTGATGACGAGGTCGTGAACCCAGGTCGGGATGTCGTCCACCTCTCCTTTAGGGTACAATCTCTCCTGACCAGGTCCTCTCTTCTCTAGCTGGGCCCCGTATGTATAGCCCTGGAAGACGAGACGAGGTTTAGAGACAGAGAGAGGAGGAAGAGAGGGGTTTAGAGACAGAGAGAGGGAGGAAGAGAGGGGTTTGGAGACAAAGAGAGGGAGGAAGAAAGGGGTTTGGAGACAGAGCGAAAGAGAGGCGAGGAGAGAAAGATAGGAGTGTTAGAGACAAAGAGGAAGATGGGGGGGGGTAGAGGCCGAGAGAGGAACAACAGGTGCGTGACCTCACCTCTCCAAAGAAATATTTGTTCCGTAGCGGTGCCCGATCTACGGTGTGTTCCCGGTAAAGCCCCGCTTCTCCGTTAGCAACCACCTCATTTATCTTGCCCTCAATGACATCACAGTCCTCTTTAGAGAAGACCTCTACCTGAACAATGCCACTCTGGACACGCCTCGCCTCCTGGAGGGAGATGGAGAGAGAGATGGAGGGAGGGCAATGGAGGGAGAGAGAGATGGACGGAGGGAGAGAGAGAGAGAAAGATGGAGGGAGAGAGATGGAGGGAGAGAGAGAGAAAGATGGAGGGAGAGAGATGGAGGGAGAGAGATGGAGAGAGAGAGATGGAGGGAGAGATGGAGAGAGAGATGGAGGGAGAGAGATGGAGAGAGATGGAGGGAGATGGAGAGAGATGGAGGGAGATGGAGGGAGAGAGAGATGGAGAGAGAGATGGAGGGAGAGAGATGGAGAGAGATGGAGGGAGATGGAGAGAGAGATGGAGGGAGAGAGATGGAGAGAGATGGAGGGAGGAGAGAGATGGAGAGAGATGGGGAGAGAGAGATGGAGAGATGGAGGAGAGAGAGAGATGGAGGGAGAGAGAGATGGAGGGAGAGAGAGATGGAGAGAGAGAGAGAGATGGAGGGAGAGAGAGATGGAGAGAGAGATGGAGGGAGAGAGAGATGGAGAGAGAGAGATGGAGGGAGAGAGAGATGGAGGGAGAGAGATGGAGATGAGAGAGAGGAGAGAAGATGGAGGGAGAGAGATGGAGGGAGATGGAGAGAGAGATGGAGGGAGAGAGAGGAGATGGAGATGGAGAGAGAGAGATGGAGAGAGAGAGATGGAGAGGAGAGAGATGGATGGAGGATGGAGAGAGAGATGGAGGGAGAGAGATGGAGAGAGAGAGATGGAGAGAGAGAGAGAGGGAGAGAGAGAGATGGATGGAGAGAGAGATGGAGAGAGAGAGATGGAGGGAGAGAGATGGAGGGAGAGAGAGATGGAGGGAGAGAGATGGAGGGAGAGAGAGATGGATAGAGAGAGAGATGGAGGGAGAGAGAAAGATGGAGGGAGAGAGAAAGATGGAGGGAGAGAGAAAGATGGAGGGAGAGAGAAAGATGGAGGGAGAGAGAAAGAAAGTGGGGGGAAAAGACAGAGATATTGATTCATACTTTGAATTGGATTCATCTCAGAGAAGTTCAGTGTCAACAGCAGGTCATACCTGCTCACGGGACTCCACAGGCTCGACCTCATCCTCGGAGGAATCTCGGTGCTTCCGCTTCCGGCCGTTCCCGTTACTACTACCTCCGTCGGTAACTTTAACTTTCCTATTTTTGTAACTGTCGTCCTTATCGGTAACTCTGTTTTTGTAATTGTCCCGGTGAGGAGTCATGGACTTCAGCTTTTCCCGCAGGTCGGAGAAACCACTGGCTGACATGTTTTATTTGATATATAAATGAACAATATGAAATGTAGGAGTTGGTTATATTATAGTTATTTCACTTCCATAATTGTCCGTCTGTAGACGCGGGGACCGGGAGGCTCCCGGTGACCGTCCTCACGGTAGTTATGTTGTGATGTGGCTAACAACTTAGCTCACTTAAAACGGGTTGTTTTCCAACCCAGAAAAGTCGACGATTCAAGTAGTAAAAATACTATTTTTACGAGTTAAATGACACGGAATGAATCTGCGTGTATTAGTTTAGTCGTTGCGTTGTTCGTGTTATTTGACTATTTTCGTGTGAAGACAGGCTAGATAGTTAGCATGCTAACTGGTTAGCAGCCCGTTCAGGCGGAAACTGAAACGGTATTTCAAGTGACGAGGCAAAATCGGTCCAAAAAAATAAAATAATTATGTTCTTACGGTGTTGTCTTGTCCATATGATTTTTAACGGAAGCTTTTTATTTTATTTTTTAAATCGTTATTATATAAGTAAAACTCGTTTAAAAATAAACAAAAACAACACACTTCTAGTTATGAGCACCACGCATTTGTCATTCCTCTGACCCGGGGTTTGAACCAACTACAGACTCGGGGACTTTCTTCTTGGCGGATCGCATCCAACTGTTAGGTGTGTGTTTATACACCGCCACCTACCGGACTGGAGTGAGAGGGCAGTTCACCGACGTGGTCGGTATTTTTAGTTTATTTATTTTTATTTCACCTTTATTTAACCAGAACAAGTTCTCATTTACAACTGTGACCCTGACCAAGATAAAGCAAAGCAGTTCGACACATATAACAACATGGAGTAAAACAAACATACAGTCAATAATACAGTAGAAAAATATAATATAATATAAGTCTATATAGGATGTGAGCAAGTGAGGCGAGATAAGGGAGGTGAAGGCAAACAAGATCTACATTCAATTCTCTTCATTAGTCTTGTTCCTCTAAGAAAGAAATTAAATAGAGCCCCTTGACATCACCATCTACCCTCATTTTTAAAAAGCCACTTACCCCATTCTCACACACTTTGACCCCTATCTGCTCGTTTCACCATGCCGACGGTCTGATAGGATGGGACCCCCACCACCTCAACACACTAACTCTTCTGAAGTTAACATTTCATATACCCCAAAATACATCTCTGCAGTTGCCACCACAGCATCTAGTTTTTCCTGTTGTTTTTACATTCCGTTGATGTGGTACAGTTTCATAACCATTGTTATGAATGCTAAGAAGCCAACCTTTACTGAAGTATAAATCAAGTGTTGGCCGATCCCTAATGCGCTGGAACAAATTTTACTACTCACAGGGATCCTCTTAGGATCCCCCTCGCCCCGTGACCCATCCTCCTCGACTTTCTTCACTGCCTCAGCATACAACACCTTCTGCACGACTCTGACTCTGGTCATTTTAACCTGCCTCTCTCACACCGGAGACTTTCAGATCTCCATCACCCTCTCTACAGTTAACACACACAACATTATCCACCTTCAGATACCCAGCAACATCACCCCTCTACAGTTAACACACACAACATTATCCACCTTCAGATCCCAGCAACATCACCCCTCTACAGCAACATCACCCCCCCAGCAACATCTCTCTACAGTTAACACACACAACATTATCCACCTTCAGATCCCCAGCAACATCACCCCTCTACAGTTAACACACACAACATTATCCACCTTCAGATACCCAACATCACCCCTCTACAGCAACATCACCTTCAGATCTCTACAGTTAACACACACAACATTATCCACCTTCAGATACCCAGCAACATCACCCCCTCTACAGTTAACACACACACATTATCCACCTTATCCACCTTCAGATCCCCAGCAACATCACCCCCTCTACAGTTAACACACACAACATTATCCACCTTCTGATCCCCATCGAGGAGAGGAGTAAAACTCATCCATTTACCTATTAACAAGTTGACTCTCTCTCTGACAGGTAAACTCATCCATTCACCAATTAACAAGTTGACTCTGTCTAACAGGTAAACTCATCCATTCGCCTATTAACAAGTTGACTCTCTAACAGGTACACTCATCCATTCACCAATTAACAAGTGGACTCTGTCTGACAAGTAAACTCATCCATTCACCAAATAACTATCATGGTGAATGAAACAATCATCCCTCATGGTGATTTACCATGCTCTGGTCCCTCTGGCCCCTTTACCATGCTCTGGTCCCTTCACCATGCTCTGCTCCCTCTGGTTCCTTTACCATGCTCTGGTCCCTCTGGTCCCTTTACCATGCTCTGGTCCCTTTACCATGCTCTGGTCCCTCTGGTTCCTTTACCACGCTCTGGTCCCTTTACCATGCTCTGGTTCCTTTACCATGCTCTGGTCCCTTTACCATGCTCTGGTCCCTTTACCATGCTCTGGTCCCTTTACAATGCGCTGGTCCCTCCGGTCCCTTTACCATGCTCTGGCCCATTTACCATGCTCTGGTCCCTTTACAATGCTCTGGTCCCTCTGGTCCCTTTACCATGCTCTGGTCCCTTTACCATGCTCTGGTCCCTCTGGTCCCTTTACAATGCTCTGGTCCCTTTACCATTTGTCACATACACATGGTTAGCAGATGTTAATGCGAGTGTAGCGAAATGCTTGTGCTTCTAGTTCCGACAATGCAGTAATAACGAACAAGTAATCTAACTAACAATTCCAAAAAACTACTGTCTTATACACAGTGTAAGGGGATAAAGAATATGTACATAAGGATATATGAATGAGTGATGGTACAGAGCAGCATAGGCAAGATACAGTAGATGATATCGAGTACAGTATATACATATGAGATGAGTATGTAAACCAAGTGGCATAGTTAAAGTGGCTAGTGATACATGTATTACATAAGGATGCAGTCGATGATATAGAGTACAGTATCTACGTATGCATATGAGATGAATAATGTAGGGTAAGTAAGGTAGCATTGTTTAAAGTGGCTAGTGATATATTTACATCATTTCCCATCAATTCCCATTATTAAAGTGGCTGGAGTTGAGTCAGTGTGTTGGCAGCAGCCACTCAATGTTAGTGGTGGCTGTTTAACAGTCTGATGGCCTTGAGATAGAAGCTGTTTTTCAGTCTCTCGGTCCCAGCTTTGATGCACCTGTACTGACCTCGCCTTCTGGATGATAGTGGGGTGAACAGGCAGTGGCTCGGGTGGTTGATGTCCTTGATGATCTTTATGGCCTTCCTGTAACATCGGGTGGTGTAGGTGTCCTGGAAGGCAGGTAGTTTGCCCCGGTGATGCGTTGTGCAGACCTCACTACCCTCTGGAGAGCCTTACGGTTGAGGGCGGAGCAGTTGCCGTACCAGGCGGTGATACAGCCCGCCAGGATGCTCTCGATTGTGCATCTGTAGAAGTTTGTGAGTGCTTTTGGTGACAAGCCGAATTTCTTCAGCCTCCTGAGGTTGAAGAGGCGCTGCTGCGCCTTCTTCACGATGCTGTCTGTGTGAGTGGACCAATTCAGTTTGTCTGTGATGTGTATGCCGAGGAACTTAAAACTTGCTACCCTCTCCACTACTGTTCCATCGATGTGGATGGGGGTGTTCCCTCTGCTGTTTCCTGAAGTCCACAATCATCTCCTTAGTTTTGTTGACGTTGAGTGTGAGGTTATTTTCCTGACACCACACTCCGAGGGCCCTCACCTCCTCCCTGTAGGCCGTCTCGTCATTGTTGGTAATCAAGCCTACCACTGTTGTGTCGTCCGCAAACTTGATGATTGAGTTGGAGGCGTGCGTGGCCACGCAGTCGTGGGTGAACAGGGAGTACAGGAGAGGGCTCAGAACGCACCCTTGTGGGGCCCCAGTGTTGAGGATCAGCGGGGAGGAGATGTTGTTGCCTACCCTCACCACCTGGGGGCGGCCCGTCAGGAAGTCCAGTACCCAGTTGCACAGGGCGGGGTCGAGACCCAGGGTCTCGAGCTTGATGACGAGCTTGGAGGGTACTATGGTGTTGAATGCCGAGCTGTAGTCGATGAACAGCATTCTCACATAGGTATTCCTCTTCTCCAGATGGGTTAGGGCAGTGTGCAGTGTGGTTGAGATTGCATCGTCTGTGGACCTATTTGGGCGGTAAGCAAATTGGAGTGGGTCTAGGGTGTCAGGTAGGGTGGAGGTGATATGGTCCTTGACTAGTCTCTCAAAGCACTTCATGATGGCGGATGTGAGTGCTACGGGGCGGTAGTCGTTTAGCTCAGTTACCTTAGCTTTCTTGGGAACAGGAACAATGGTGGCCCTCTTGAAGCATGTGGGAACAGCAGACTGGTATAGGGATTGATTGAATATGTCCGTAAACACACCGGCCAGCTGGTCTGCGCATGCTCTGAGGGCGCGGCTGGGGATGCCGTCTGGGCCTGCAGCCTTGCGAGGGTTAACACGTTTAAATGTCTTACTCACTTCGGCTGCAGTGAAGGAGAGACCGCATGTTTCCGTTGCAGGCCGTGTCAGTGGCACTGTATTGTCCTCAAAGCGGGCAAAAAGTTATTTAGTCTGCCTGGGAGCAAGACATCCTGGTCCGTGACTGGGCTGGGTTTCTTCCTGTAGTCCGTGATTGACTGTAGACCCTGCCACATGCCTCTTGTGTCTGAGCCGTTGAATTGAGATTCTACTTTGTCTCTGTACTGGCGCTTAGCTTGTTTGATAGCCTTGCAGAGTGAATAGCTGCACTGTTTGTATTCAGTCATGTTACCAGACACCTTGCCCTGATTAAAAGCAGTGGTTCGCGCCTTCAGTTTCACACGAATGCTGCCATCAATCCACGGTTTCTGGTTAGGGAATGTTTTAATCGTTGCTATGGGAACGACATCTTCAACGCACGTTCTAATGAACTCGCACACCGAATCAGCGTTTTCGTCAATGTTGTTGTCTGACGCAATACGAAACATCTCCCAGTCCACGTGATGGAAGCAGTCTTGGAGTGTGGAGTCAGCTTGGTCGGACCAGCGTTGGACAGACCTCAGCGTGGGAGCCTCTTGTTTTAGTTTCTGTCTGTAGGCAGGGATCAACAAAATGGAGTCGTGGTCAGCTTTTCTGAAAGGGGGCGGGGGCAGGGCCTTATATGCGTCGCGGAATTAGAGTAACATTGTTAGAGTAACAATGATCCAAGGTCTTTCCACCCCTGGTTGCGCAATCGATATGCTGATAAAATTTAGGGAGTCTTGTTTTCAGATTAGCCTTGTTAAAATCCCCAGCTACAATGAATGCAGCCTCCGGATAAATCGTTTCCAGTTTGCAGAGAGTTAAATAAAGTTCGTTCAGAGCCATCGATGTTTCTGCTTGGGGGGATATATACGGCTGTGATTATAATCGAAGAGAATTCTCTTGGTAGATAATGCGGTCTACATTTGATTGTGAGGAATTCTAAATCAGGTGAACAGAAGGATTTGAGTTCCTGTATGTTTCTTTCATCACACCATGTCACGTTGGCCATGAGGCATACGCCCCCGCCCCTCTTCTTACCAGAAAGATGTTTGTTTCTGTCGGCGCGTTGCGTGGAGAAACCCGCTGGCTGCACCGCTTCGGATAGCGTCTCTCCAGTTAGCCATGTTTCCGTGAAGCAGAGAACGTTACAGTCTCTGATGTCCCTCTGGAATGCTACCCTTGCTCGGATTTCATCAACCTTGTTGTCAAGAGACTGGACATTGGCAAGAAGAATGCTAGGGAGTGGTGCACAGTGTGCCCGTCTCCGGAGTCTGACCAGAAGACCGCTTCGTTTCCCTCTTTTTCTGAGTCGTTTTTTGGGTCGCTGCCTGTAATCCACTCCGTTGTCCTGGTTGTAAGGCAGAACACAGGATCCGCGTCGCGAAAAACATATTCTTGGTCGTACTGATGGTGAGTTGACGCTGATCTTATATTCAGTAGTTCTTCTCGGCTGTATGTAATGAAACCTAAGATGACCTGGGGTACTAGTGTAAGAAATAACACGTAAAAAACAAAAAACTGCACAGTTTCCTAGGAACGCGAAGCGAGGCGGCCATCTCTGTCGGCGCCGGAAGTCTAACTCCCATGTCTAACTCCCACGCCGGAAGTCTAACTCCCAAGTCTAACTACCATGCTCTGGTCCTTCTGGTCCCTTTACCTATCTCTGGCCCCTTTACCATTCTCTGGTCCCTTTACCATGCTCTGGTCCCTCTGGTCCCTTTACCATGCTCTGGTCCCTTTACCATGCTCTGGTCCCTTTACCATGCTCTGGTCCCTCTGGTCCCTTTACCATGCTCTGGTCCCTCTGGTCCCTTTACCATGCTCTGGTCCCTTTACTATGCTCTGGTCCCTTTACCATGCTCTGGTCCCTTTACCATAGTCTGGTCCCTTTACCATGCTCTGGTCCCTCTGGTCCCTTTAACATGCTCTGGTCCCTCTGGTCCCTTTACCATGCTCTGGCCCCTTTACCATGCTCTGGCCCCTTTACCATGCTCTGGCCCCTTTACCATGCTCTGGTCCCTTTACCATGCTCTGGTCCCTTTACCATGCTCTGGTCCCTTTACCATGCTCTGGTCCCTCTGGTCCCTTTACCATGCTCTGGTCCCTCTGGCCCCTTTACCATGCTCTGGTCCCTTTACCCCTCTGGTCCCTTTACCATGCTCTGGTCCCTCTGGTCCCTTTACCATGCTCTGGTCCCTTTACCATGCTCTGGTCTGGTCCTTTACCATGCTCTGGTCCCTGGTCCCTTTACCATGCTCTGGCCCCTTTACCATGCTCTGGTCCCTTTACCATGCTCTGGTCCCTCTGGCCCCTTTACCATCCTCTGGTCCCTTTACCATGCTCTGGTCCCTCTGGTCCCTTTACCATGCTCTGGCCCCTTTACCATGCTCTGGTCCCTTTACCATGCTCTGGTCCCTCTGGCCCCTTTACCATGCTCTGGTCCCTTTACCATGCTCTGGTCCCTCTGGTCCCTTTACCATGCTCTGTTCCCTCTGGTCCCTTTACCATGCTCTGGTTGCTCTGGTCCCTTTACCATGCTCTGGTCCCTCTGGTCCCTTTACCATGCTCTGGTCTCTTTACCATGCTCTGGTCCCTTTACCATGCTCTGGTCCCTCTGGTCCCTTTACCATGCTCTGGTCCCTTTACCATGCTCTGGCCCCTTTACCATGCTCTGGTCCCTCTGGCCCCTTTACCATGCTCTGGTCCCTTTACCATGCTCTGGTCCCTCTGGCCCCTTTACCATGCTCTGGCTCCTTTACCATGCTCTGGCCCCTTTACCATGCTCTGGTCCCTTTACCATGTTCTGGTCCCTTTACCATGCTCTGGTCCCTCTGGCCCCTTTACCATGCTCTGGTCCCTTTACCATGCTCTGGTCCCTCTGGTCCCTTTACCATGCTCTGGTCCCTCTGGTCCCTTTACCATTCTCTGGCCCCTTTACCATGCTCTGGTCCCTTTACCATGCTCTGGTCCCTTTACCATGCTCTGGTCCCTCTGGTCCCTTTACCATGCTCTGGTCCCTCTGGCCCCTTTACCATGCTCTGGTCCCTTTACCATGCTCTGGTCCCTCTGGTCCCTTTACCATGCTCTGGTCCCTCTGGTCCCTTTACCATGCTCTGGCCCCTTTACCATGCTCTGGTCCCTTTACCATGCTCTGGTCCCTCTGGCCCCTTTACCATCCTCTGGTCCCTTTACCATGCTCTGGTCCCTCTGGTCCCTTTACCATGCTCTGGCCCCTTTACCATGCTCTGGTCCCTTTACCATGCTCTGGTCCCTTTACCATGCTCTGGTCCCTCTGGCCCCTTTACCATGCTCTGGTCCCTTTACCATGCTCTGGTCCCTCTGGTCCCTTTACCATGCTCTGGTCCCTCTGGTCCCTTTACCATGCTCTGGTCGCTCTGGTCCCTTTACCATGCTCTGGTCCCTCTGGTCCCTTTACCATGCTCTGGTCCCTCTGGTCCCTTTACCATGCTCTGGTCCCTTTACCATCCTCTGGTCCCTTTTCCATGCTCTGGTCCCTCTGGCCCCTTTACCATGCTCTGGCCCCTTTACCATGCTCTGGCCCCTTTACCATGCTCTGGCCCCTTTACCATGCTCTGGTCCCTTTACCATGCTCTGGTCTCTTTACCATGCTCTGGTCCCTTTACCATGCTCTGGTCCCTCTGCTCTGGTCCCTCTACCCTTTACCATGCTGACGTTGCTCTATCTGACCTGCACTCTTACGTACTCAGAACATGCTCTGACCCCTCATGAGGATTTCAGTATTGTGGCCACCACTCATATCAAGGTTTCTCTATTCATCCCTTCATACAAAATAGTTGACATTATTCATATATTTCACCCCTTCATACAAAACAGTTGACATGTTTCCTATATTTCACCCTTGACTTGACTACTGTCTTCTGTAGGGATTTAGTGGTGATACTGTCCCTTTACAACACAGTCATTTAGTGTTGATATTGTCCCTTTACAATACAGTAATTTAGTGGTGATATTGTCCCTTTACAATACAGTAATTTAGTGGTGATATTGTCCCTTTACAATACAGTAATTTAGTGGTGATATTGTCCCTTTACAACACAGTAATTTAGTGGTGATATTGTCCCTTTACAACACAGTAATTTAGTGGTGATATTATTGACTACTGTCTTCTATAGGGATTTAGTGGTGATACTGTCCCTTTACAACACAGTAATTTAGTGGTGATACTGTCCCTTTACAATACAATCATTTAGTGGTGATATTGTCCCTTTACAACACAGTAATTTAGTGGTGATATTGTCCCTTTACAATACAGTAATTTAGCACAAGTTTTTTTATCGGGGTGGCAGGGTAGCCTAGTGGTTAGAGTGTTGGACTAGTAAACGGAAGGTTGCAAGTTCAAATCCCCGAGCTGACAGGCAGTTCTGCCCCTGAACAGGCAGTTAACCACTGTTCCTAGGCCGCCATTGAAAATAAGAATTTGTTCTTAACTGACTTGCCTAGTTAAATAAAGGTTAAATAAAAATAAAAATAAAAAATCCTGAAAGATGTACAGCATTTTTATTCAAGTGTATTCATTAACAAACTAAACAACATCCACATGATACAAACAGTCTGACAAACTAAACAACATCTACATGATATAAACATGGTCCAGTAAACAGTCTGACAAACTAAACAACATCCACATGATACAAACAGTCTGACAAACTAAACAACATCCACATGATATAAACAGTCTGACAAACTAAACAACATCCACATAATATAAACATGGTCCAGTAAACAGTCTGACAAACGAAACAACATCCACATGATATAAACATGGTCCAGTAAACAGTCTGACAAACTAAACAACATCCACATGATACAAACAGTCTGACAAACTAAACAACATCCACATGATATAAACAGTCTGACAAACTAAACAACATCCACATGATATAAACATGGTCAGTAAACAGTCTGACAAACTAAACAACATCCACATGATATAAACATGGTTCAGTAAACAGTCTGACAAACTAAACAACATCCACATGATATAAACATGGTCCAGTAAACAGTCTGACAAACTAAACAACATCCACATGATATAAACATGGTCCAGTAAACAGTCTGACAAACTAAACATTGTACGTTAATGTACTGAAAACGGATTCCAGAGTCTTGGCTAATCAGTTTGTCAATCAACTTGGTGTCCAATCACTGACACGTTATACATATATAGACTACTGCTGTAGTATTCAACTCTAACCCAGGTTAAATAAAGGTTAAATAAAAATAAATACAAATGAGATCCGGCTGGATTTCTGTTCAACCTGATAATTAACCCACTTTGTTGTGACAGGTCTAAATCGGTCCCTGATTGAAATGGAAACAAAGTAGTGGGACTGGATTTGCCAAGATGTCTCTTTCTACCTTCCTGCTTTACAGCCTGGATGCAGCCTCCAAACATTTAATGTCCCTGTGTCTCTTCCTGCTATACTATAACGTTTCATAATGTCCCCGTGTCTCTATCTACCTTCCTGCTATACTATAACGTTTCATAATGTCCCCGTGTCTCTATCTACCTTCCTGCTATACTATAACGTTTCATAATGTCCCCGTGTCTCTATCTACCTTCCTGCTATACTATAACGTTTCATAATGTCCCCGTGTCTCTATCTACCTTCCTGCTATACTATAACGTTTCATAATGTCCCCGTGTCTCTATCTACCTTCCTGCTATACTATAACGTTTCATAATGTCCCCGTGTCTCTATCTACCTTCCTGCTATACTATAACGTTTCATAATGTCCCCGTGTCTCTATCTACCTTCCTGCTATACTATAATGTTTCATAATGTCCCCGTGTCTCTATCTACCTTCCTGCTATACTATAACGTTTCATAATGTCCCTGTGTCTCTATCTACCTTCCTGCTATACTATAACGTTTCATAATGTCCCCGTGTCTCTATCTACCTTCCTGCTATACTATAACGTTTCATAATGTCCCCATGTCTCTATCTTTCCTGCTATACTATAACGTTTCATAATGTCCCCGTGTCTCTATCTACCTTCCTGCTATACTATAACGTTTCATAATGTCCCCGTGTCTCTATCTACCTTCCTGCTATACTATAACGTTTCATAATGTCCCCGTGTCTCTATCTACCTTCCTGCTATACTATAACGTTTCATAATGTCCCCGTGTCTCTATCTCCCTTCCTGCTATACTATAACGTTTCATAATGTCCCCGTGTCTCTATCTACCTTCCTGCTATACTATAACGTTTCATAATGCCCCCGTGTCTCTATCTAACTTACATAATTCCTTCTCACAGGGGGGTAGCTAGTTCCTTCTAACAGGGTATTCAGTGGGGTAGCTTGTTCCTTCTAACAGGGGGGTAGCTTGTTCCTTCTAACAGGGGACTCAGTGGGGTAGCTAGTTCCTTCTAACAGGGTATTCAGTGGGGTAGCTTGTTCCTTCTAACAGGGGGTAGCTTGTTCCTTCTAACAGGGGACTCAGTGGGGTAGCTTGTTCCTTCTAACAGGTGGGGTAGCTTGTTCCTTCTAACAAGGGACTCAGTGCTAAGGGCTGTACTAAGGGCTGTATCCAGGCTGTACTAAGGGCTGTATTAAGGGCTGTATCCAGGCTGTATTAAAGGCTGTACTAAGGGCTGTACTAAGGGCTGTACTAAGGGCTGTACTAAAGGCTGTACTAAGGGCTGTATCCAGGCTGTATCCAGGCTGTACTAAGGGCTGTATTCAGGCTGTATTAAAGGCTGTACTAAGGGCTGTACTAAGGGCTGTATCCAGGCTGTACTAAAGGCTGTACTAAGGGCTGTATTCAGGCTGTACTAAGGGCTGTATTCAGGCTGTACTAAGGGCTGTATCCAGGCTGTATCCAGGCTGTACTAAGGGCTGTATTAAGGGCTGTATTAAGGGCTGTATTAAAGGCTGTACTAAGGGCTGTACTAAGGGCTGTATTAAAGGCTGTACTAAGGGCTGTACTAAGGGCTGTATCCAGTCTGTACTAAGGGCTCTACTAAGGGCTGTACTAAGGGCTGTACTAAGGGCTGTACTTAGGGCTGTACTAAGGGCTGTATACAGGCTGTACTAAGGGCTGGACTAAGGGCTGGACTAAGGGCTGGACTAAGGGCTGTACTAAGGGCTGTATTAAGGGCTGTACTAAGGGCTGGACTAAGGGCTGTATCCAGGCTGTACTAAGGGCTGTATTAAGGGCTGTACTAAGGGCTGTACTAAGGGCTGTATTCAGGCTCTACTAAGGGCTGTATCCAGGCTGTATTCAGGGCTGTATCCAGGCTGTATTAAGGGCTGTACCAGGCTGTATCCAGGGCTGTACTAAGGGCTGTACTAAGGGCTCTACTAAGGGCTGTACTAAGGGCTGTATTCAGGCTCTACTAAGGGCTGTATCCAGGCTGTATTCAGGGCTGTATCCAGGCTGTATTAAGGGCTGTACTAAGTGCTGTATTAAGGGCTGTATTAAGGGCTGTACTAAGGGCTGTATCCAGTCTGTACTAAGGGCTGTACTAAGGGCTGTACTAAGGGCTGTACTAAGGGCTGTACTTAGGGCTGTACTAAGGGCTGTATCCAGGCTGTACTAAGGGCTGGACTAAGGGCTGTACTAAGGGCTGTACTAAGGGCTGTACTAAGGGCTGGACTAAGGGCTGTATCCAGGCTGTACTAAGGGCTGTATTAAGGGCTGTACTAAGGGCTGTACTAAGGGCTGTATTCAGGCTCTACTAAGGGCTGTACTAAGGGCTGTATCCAGGCTGTATTCAGGGCTGTATCCAGGCTGTATTAAGGGCTGTACTAAGTGCTGTATCCAGGCTGTATTAAGGGCTGTACTAAGGGCTCTACTAAGGGCTGTACTAAGGGCTGTACTAAGGGCTGTACTAAGGGCTGTATTAAGGGCTGTACTTAGGGCTGTACTAAGGGCTGTATCCAGGCTGTACTAAGGGCTGGACTAAGGGCTCTACTAAGGGCTGTACTAAGGGCTCTACTAAGGGCTGTACTAAGGGCTGTATTAAGGGCTGTACTTAGGGCTGTACTAAGGGCTGTATCCAGGCTGTACTAAGGGCTGGACTAAGGGCTGGACTAAGGGCTGTACTAAGGGCTGTACTAAGGGCTCTACTAAGGGCTGTACTAAGGACTGTATTAAGGGCTGTACTTAGGGCTGTACTAAGGGCTGTATCCAGTCTGTACTAAGGGCTGTACTAAGGGCTGTACTAAGGGCTGTACTAAGGGCTGTATCCAGGCTGTATCCAGGCTGTATTAAGGGCTGTACTTAGGGCTGTACTAAGGGCTGTATCCAGGCTGTACTAAGGGCTGGACTAAGGGCTCTACTAAGGGCTGTACTAAGGGCTCTACTAAGGGCTGTACTAAGGGCTGTATTAAGGGCTGTACTTAGGGCTGTACTAAGGGCTGTATCCAGTCTGTACTAAGGGCTGTACTAAGGGCTGTACTAAGGGCTGTATCCAGGCTGTACTAAGGCCTGGACTAAGGGCTGTATGTAAGGGCTGTACTAAGGGCTGTATTAAGGGCTGTACTAAGGGCTGTATTAAGGGCTGTATAAGGGCTGTATTAAGGGCTGTACTAAGGGCTGTATTAAGGGCTGTACTAAGGGCTGTATTCAGGCTGTACTAAGGGCTGTATTCAGGCTGTACTAAGGGCTGTATTAAGGGCTGTATCCAGGCTGTACTAAGGGCTGTATTCAGGCTGTACTAAGGGCTGTATCCAGGCTGTACTAAGGGCTGTACTAAGGGCTGTATCCAGGCTGTACTAAGGGCTGTACTAAGGGCTGTACTAAGGGCTGTACTAAGGGCTGTATCCAGGCTGTACTAAGGGCTGTATTAAGGGCTGTATCCAGGCTGTACTAAGGGCTGTATCCAGGCTGTACTAAGGGCTGTACTAAGGGCTGTACTAAGGGCTGTAGTAAGGGCTGTACTAACGGCTGTATCCAGTCTGTATTAAGGGCTGTATCCAGTCTGTATTAAGGGCTGTATCCAGGCTGTATTAAGGGCTGTATTAAGGGCTGTACTAAGGGCTGTATTAAGGGCTGTATCCAGGCTGTACTAAGGGCTGTATTAAGGGCTGTATCCAGGCTGTATCCAGGCTGTACTAAGGGCTGTATCCAGGCTGTATTAAGGGCTGTATTAAGGGCAGTATTCAGGCTGTACCAAGGGCTGTATCCAGGCTGTACTAAGGGCTGTATCCAGGCTGTATTAAGGGCTGTATTAAGGGCTGTATTCAGGCTGTACCAAGGGCTGTATCCAGGCTGTACTAAGGGCTGTACTAAGGGCTGTACTAAGGGCTGTACTAAGGGCTGTATTCAGGCTCTACTAAGGGCTGTACTAAGGGCTGTACTAAGGGCTGTATCCAGGCTGTATTAAGGGCTGTACTAAGGGCTGTATCCAGTCTGTACGAAGGGCTGTACTAAGGGCTGTACTAAGGGCTGTATCCAGGCTGTATTAAGGGCTGTACTAAGGGCTGTACTAAGGGCTGTATCCAGGCTGTATTAAGGGCTGTACTAAGGGCTGTACTAAGGGCTGTATTAAGGGCTGTATCCAGGCTGTATTAAGGGCTGTACTAAGGGCTGTATTCAGGCTGTATCCAGTCTGTACTAAGGGCTGTACTAAGGGCTGTACTAAGGGCTGTATCCAGGCTGTACTAAGGGCTGTACTAAGGGCTGTACTAAGGGCTGTACTAAGGGCTGTACTAAGGTCTGTATCCAGGCTGTATTAAGGGCTGTATTAAGGGCTGTATCCAGGCTGTACTAAGGGCTGTATCCAGGCTGTACTAAGGCTGTACTAAGGGCTGTATTAAGGGCTGTACTAAGGGTTGTATCCAGGCTGTACTAAGGGCTGTACTAAGGGCTGTACTAAGGGCTGTACTAAGGGCTGTACTAAGGGCTGTATCCAGGCTGTATTAAGGGCTGTATTAAAGGCTGTATCCAGTCTGTACTAAGGGCTGTATTAAGGGATGTATCCAGGCTGTACTAAGGGCTGTATTAAGGGCTGTACTAAGGGCTGTACTAAGGGCTGTACTAAGGGCTGTACTAAGGTCTGTATCCAGGCTGTATTAAGGGCTGTATTAAGGGCTGTATCCAGGCTGTACTAAGGGCTGTATCCAGGCTGTACTAAGGGCTGTATTAAGGGCTGTACTAAGGGTTGTATCCAGGCTGTACTAAGGGCTGTACTAAGGGCTGTACTAAGGGCTGTACTAAGGGCTGTACTAAGGGCTGTACTAAGGGCTGTACTAAGGGCTGTATCCAGGCTGTATTAAGGGCTGTATTAAAGGCTGTATCCAGTCTGTACTAAGGGCTGTATTAAGGGCTGTACTAAGGGCTGTATCCAGGCTGTACTAAGGGCTGTATTAAGGGCTGTATCCAGGCTGTACTAAGGGCTGTACTAAGGGCTGTATCCAGGCTGTACTAAGGGCTGTATTAAGGGCTGTATCCAGTCTGTACTAAGGGCTGTATTAAGGGCTGTATCCAGGCTGTACTAAGGGCTGTACTAAGGGCTGTATCCAGGCTGTACTAAGGGCTGTACTAAGGGCTGTATCCAGGCTGTACTAAGGGCTGTATCCAGTCTGTATTAAGGGCTGTACTAAGGGCTGTACTAAGGGCTGTACTAAGGGCTGTATTAAGGGCTGTACTAAGGGCTGTATTAAGGGCTGTATCCAGGCTGTACTAAGGGCTGTACTAAGGGCTGTATCCAGGCTGTACTAATGGCTGTATTAAGGGCTGTATCCAGTCTGTACTAAGGGCTGTATTAAGGGCTGTATCCAGGCTGTACTAAGGGCTGTACTAAGGGCTGTATCCAGGCTGTACTAAGGGCTGTACTAAGGGCTGTATCCAGGCTGTACTAAGGGCTGTATCCAGTCTGTATTAAGGGCTGTATTAAGGGCTGTATCCAGGCTGTACTAAGGGCTGTACTAAGGGCTGTACTAAGGGCTGTATTAAGGGCTGTATTAAGGGCTGTACTAAGGGCTGTATTAAGGGCTGTACTAAGGGCTGTATTAAGGGCTGTACTAAGGGCTGTACTAAGGGCTGTATTAAGGGCTGTATTAAGGGCTGTACTAAGGGCTGTACTAAGGGCTGTATGCAGGCTGTATTAAGGGCTGTACTAAGGGCTGTACTAAGGGCTGTACTAAGGGCTGTATCCAGGCTGTACTAAGGGCTGTACTAAGGGCTGTACTAAGGGCTGTACTAAGGGCTGTACTAAGGGCTGTATTAAGGGCTGTACTAAGGGCTGTATTAAGGGCTGTACTAAGGGCTGTACTAAGGGCTGTATTAAGGGCTGTACTAAGGGCTGTATTAAGGGCTGTACTAAGGGCTGTACTAAGGGCTGTACTAAGGGCTATACTAAGGGCTGTATGCAGGCTGTATTAAGGGCTGTATTAAGGGCTGTACTAAGGGCTGTACTAAGGGCTGTATCCAGGCTGTATTAAGGGCTGTATTAAGGGCTGTACTAAGGGCTGTACTAAGGGCTGTACTAAGGGCTGTATTAAGGGCTGTACTAAGGGCTGTACTAAGGGCTGTACTAAGGGCTGTACTAAGGGCTGTATTAAGGGCTGTACTAAGGGCTGTACTAAGGGCTGTATCCAGGCTGTATTAAGGGCTGTACTAAGGGCTGTATGCAGGCTGTATTAAGGGCTGTACTAAGGGCTGTACTAAGGGCTGTATCCAGGCTGTATTAAGGGCTGTATCCAGGCTGTATTAAGGGCTGTACTAAGGGCTGTATTAAGGGCTGTACTAAGGGCTGTACTAAGGGCTGTATCCAGGCTGTACTAAGGGCTGTACTAAGGGCTGTACTAAGGGCTGTACTAAGGGCTGTACTAAGGGCTGTATTAAGGGCTGTACTAAGGGCTGTACTAAGGGCTGTACTAAGGGCTGTATAAGGGCTGTACTAAGGGCTGTACTAAGGGCTGTACTAAGGGCTGTACTAAGGGCTGTATCCAGGCTGTATCCAGGCTGTATTAAGGGCTGTATTAAGGGCTGTATGCAGGCTGTATTAAGGGCTGTACTAAGGGCTGTACTAAGGGCTGTATCCAGGCTGTATTAAGGGCTCTACTAAGGGCTGTACTAAGGGCTGTACTAAGGGCTGTATTAAGGGCTGTACTTAGGGCTGTACTAAGGGCTGTATCCAGGCTGTACTAAGGGCTGGACTAAGGGCTGTACTAAGGGCTGTACTAAGGGCTCTACTAAGGGCTGTACTAAGGGCTGTATTAAGGGCTGTACTTAGGGCTGTACTAAGGGCTGTATCCAGGCTGTACTAAGGGCTGGACTAAGGGCTGGACTAAGGGCTGTACTAAGGGCTGTACTAAGGGCTCTACTAAGGGCTGTACTAAGGGCTGTATTAAGGGCTGTACTTAGGGCTGTACTAAGGGCTGTATCCAGTCTGTACTAAGGGCTGTACTAAGGGCTGTACTAAGGGCTGTACTAAGGGCTGTATCCAGGCTGTATCCAGGCTGTATTAAGGGCTGTACTTAGGGCTGTACTAAGGGCTGTATCCAGGCTGTACTAAGGGCTGGACTAAGGGCTCTACTAAGGGCTGTACTAAGGGCTCTACTAAGGGCTGTACTAAGGGCTGTATTAAGGGCTGTACTTAGGGCTGTACTAAGGGCTGTATCCAGTCTGTACTAAGGGCTGTACTAAGGGCTGTACTAAGGGCTGTATCCAGGCTGTACTAAGGCCTGGACTAAGGGCTGTATTAAGGGCTGTACTAAGGGCTGTATTAAGGGCTGTACTAAGGGCTGTATTAAGGGCTGTATTAAGGGCTGTACTAAGGGCTGTATTAAGGGCTGTACTAAGGGCTGTATTCAGGCTGTACTAAGGGCTGTATTCAGGCTGTACTAAGGGCTGTATTAAGGGCTGTATCCAGGCTGTACTAAGGGCTGTATTCAGGCTGTACTAAGGGCTGTATCCAGGCTGTACTAAGGGCTGTACTAAGGGCTGTATCCAGGCTGTACTAAGGGCTGTACTAAGGGCTGTACTAAGGGCTGTACTAAGGGCTGTACTAAGGGCTGTATCCAGGCTGTACTAAGGGCTGTATTAAGGGCTGTATCCAGGCTGTACTAAGGGCTGTATCCAGGCTGTACTAAGGGCTGTACTAAGGGCTGTACTAAGGGCTGTACTAAGGGCTGTACTAAGGGCTGTATCCAGTCTGTATTAAGGGCTGTATCCAGTCTGTATTAAGGGCTGTATCCAGGCTGTATTAAGGGCTGTATTAAGGGCTGTACTAAGGGCTGTATTAAGGGCTGTATCCAGGGCTGTACTAAGGGCTGTATTAAGGGCTGTATCCAGGCTGTATCCAGGCTGTACTAAGGGCTGTATCCAGGCTGTATTAGGGCTGTATTAAGGGCTGTATTAAGGGCTGTATTAAGGGCTGTATCCAGGCTGTACTAAGGGCTGTATCCAGGCTGTATTAAGGGCTGTATTAAGGGCTGTATTCAGGCTGTACCAAGGGCTGTATCCAGGCTGTACTAAGGGCTGTACTAAGGGCTGTACTAAGGGCTGTACTAAGGGCTGTATTCAGGCTCTACTAAGGGCTGTACTAAGGGCTGTACTAAGGGCTGTATCCAGGCTGTATTAAGGGCTGTACTAAGGGCTGTATCCAGTCTGTACGAAGGGCTGTACTAAGGGCTGTACTAAGGGCTGTATCCAGGCTGTATTAAGGGCTGTACTAAGGGCTGTACTAAGGGCTGTATCCAGGCTGTATTAAGGGCTGTACTAAGGGCTGTACTAAGGGCTGTATTAAGGGCTGTATCCAGGCTGTATTAAGGGCTGTACTAAGGGCTGTATTCAGGCTGTATCCAGTCTGTACTAAGGGCTGTACTAAGGGCTGTACTAAGGGCTGTATCCAGGCTGTACTAAGGGCTGTACTAAGGGCTGTACTAAGGGCTGTACTAAGGGCTGTACTAAGGTCTGTATCCAGGCTGTATTAAGGGCTGTATTAAGGGCTGTATCCAGGCTGTACTAAGGGCTGTATCCAGGCTGTACTAAGGGCTGTATTAAGGGCTGTACTAAGGGCTGTATCCAGGCTGTACTAAGGGCTGTACTAAGGGCTGTACTAAGGGCTGTACTAAGGGCTGTACTAAGGGCTGTATCCAGGCTGTATTAAGGGCTGTATTAAAGGCTGTATCCAGTCTGTACTAAGGGCTGTATTAAGGGCTGTATCCAGGCTGTACTAAGGGCTGTATTAAGGGCTGTACTAAGGGCTGTACTAAGGGCTGTACTAAGGGCTGTACTAAGGTCTGTATCCAGGCTGTATTAAGGGCTGTATTAAGGGCTGTATCCAGGCTGTACTAAGGGCTGTATCCAGGCTGTACTAAGGGCTGTATTAAGGGCTGTACTAAGGGTGTATCCAGGCTGTACTAAGGGCTGTACTAAGGGCTGTACTAAGGGCTGTACTAAGGGCTGTACTAAGGGCTGTACTAAGGGCTGTACTAAGGGCTGTATCCAGGCTGTATTAAGGGCTGTATTAAAGGCTGTATCCAGTCTGTACTAAGGGCTGTATTAAGGGCTGTACTAAGGGCTGTATCCAGTCTGTACTAAGGGCTGTATTAAGGGCTGTATCCAGGCTGTACTAAGGGCTGTACTAAGGGCTGTGTACTAAGGGCTGTATTAAGGGCTGTATCCAGTCTGTACTAAGGGCTGTATTAAGGGCTGTATCTGTACAGGCTGTACTAAGGGCTGTATCCAGGCTGTACTAAGGGCTGTACTAAGGGCTGTATCCAGGGCTGTACTAAGGGCTGTATCCAGTCTGTATTAAGGGCTGTACTAAGGGCTGTATTAAGGGCTGTACTAAGGGCTGTATTAAGGGCTGTACTAAGGGCTGTATAAGGGCTGTATCCAGGCTGTACTAAGGGCTGTACTAAGGGCTGTATCCAGGCTGTACTAAGGGCTGTATTAAGGGCTGTATCCAGTCTGTACTAAGGGCTGTATTAAGGGCTGTATCCAGGCTGTACTAAGGGCTGTACTAAGGGCTGTATCCAGGCTGTACTAAGGGCTGTACTAAGGGCTGTATCCAGGCTGTACTAAGGGCTGTATCCAGTCTGTATTAAGGGCTGTATTAAGGGCTGTATCCAGGCTGTACTAAGGGCTGTACTAAGGGCTGTACTAAGGGCTGTATTAAGGGCTGTATTAAGGGCTGTACTAAGGGCTGTATTAAGGGCTGTACTAAGGGCTGTATTAAGGGCTGTACTAAGGGCTGTACTAAGGGCTGTACTAAGGGCTGTACTAAGGGCTGTACTAAGGGCTGTACTAAGGGCTGTATGCAGGCTGTATTAAGGGCTGTACTAAGGGCTGTACTAAGGGCTGTACTAAGGGCTGTATCCAGGCTGTACTAAGGGCTGTACTAAGGGCTGTACTAAGGGCTGTACTAAGGGCTGTACTAAGGGCTGTATTAAGGGCTGTACTAAGGGCTGTATTAAGGGCTGTACTAAGGGCTGTACTAAGGGCTGTATTAAGGGCTGTACTAAGGGCTGTATTAAGGGCTGTACTAAGGGCTGTACTAAGGGCTGTACTAAGGGCTATACTAAGGGCTGTATGCAGGCTGTATTAAGGGCTGTATTAAGGGCTGTACTAAGGGCTGTACTAAGGGCTGTATCCAGGCTGTATTAAGGGCTGTATTAAGGGCTGTACTAAGGGCTGTACTAAGGGCTGTACTAAGGGCTGTATTAAGGGCTGTACTAAGGGCTGTACTAAGGGCTGTACTAAGGGCTGTACTAAGGGCTGTATTAAGGGCTGTACTAAGGGCTGTACTAAGGGCTGTATCCAGGCTGTATTAAGGGCTGTACTAAGGGCTGTATGCAGGCTGTATTAAGGGCTGTACTAAGGGCTGTACTAAGGGCTGTATCCAGGCTGTATTAAGGGCTGTATCCAGGCTGTATTAAGGGCTGTACTAAGGGCTGTATTAAGGGCTGTACTAAGGGCTGTACTAAGGGCTGTATCCAGGCTGTACTAAGGGCTGTACTAAGGGCTGTACTAAGGTCTGTACTAAGGGCTGTACTAAGGGCTGTATTAAGGCTGTACTAAGGGCTGTACTAAGGGCTGTACTAAGGGCTGTATTAAGGGCTGTACTAAGGGCTGTACTAAGGGCTGTACTAAGGGCTGTATTAAGGGCTGTATCCAGGCTGTATCCAGGCTGTATTAAGGGCTGTATTAAGGGCTGTATGCAGGCTGTATTAAGGGCTGTACTAAGGGCTGTACTAAGGGCTGTATCCAGGCTGTATTAAGGGCTGTACTAAGGGCTGTATTAAGGGCTGTACTAAGGGCTGTATTAAGGGCTGTACTAAGGGCTGTACTAAGGGCTGTATCCAGGCTGTACTAAGGGCTGTACTAAGGGCTGTACTAAGGGCTGTACTAAGGGCTGTACTAAGGGCTGTATTAAGGGCTGTACTAAGGGCTGTATTAAGGGCTGTATCCAGGCTGTACTAAGGGCTGGACTAAGGGCTGTATTAAGGGCTGTATTAAGGGCTGGACTAAGGGCTGTATTAAGGGCTGTACTAAGGGCTGTATTAAGGGCTGGACTAAGGGCTGTATTAAGGGCTGTATTAAGGGCTGTACTAAGGGCTGTATTAAGGGCTGTACTAAGGGCTGTATTAAGGGCTGTATCCAGGCTGTACTAAGGGCTGTACTAAGGGCTGTATTAAGGGCTGTATTAAGGGCTGGACTAAGGGCTGTACTAAGGGCTGTATTAAGGGCTGGACTAAGGGCTGTATTAAGGGGCTGTATTAAGGGCTGTATTAAGGGCTGTATTAAGGGCTGTACTAAGGGCTGTATTAAGGGCTGTACTAAATCAAATCAAATCAAATCAAATTATTTATATAGCCCTTCGTACATCAGCTGATATCTCAAAGTGCTGTACAGAAACCCAGCCTAAAACCCCAAACAGCAAGCAATGCAGGTGTAGAAGCACGGTGACTAGGAAAAACTCCCTAGAAAGGCCAAAACCTAGGAAGAAACCTAGAGAGGAACCAGGCTATGTGGGGTGGCCAGTCCTCTTCTGGCTGTGCCGGGTGGAGATTATAACAGAACATGGCCAAGATGTTCATAAATGACCAGCATGGTCGAATAATAATAAGGCAGAACAGTTGAAACTGGAGCAGCAGCACAGTCAGGTGGAAGTTGAAACTGGAGCAGCAGCATGGCCAGGTGGACTGGGGACAGCAAGGAGTCATCATGTCAGGTAGTCCTGGGGCATGGTCCTAGGGCTCAGGTCAGTTGAAACTGGAACAGCAGCATGGCCAGGTGGACTGGGGACAGCAAGGAGTCATCATGTCAGGTAGTCCTGGAGCTCAGGTCCTAGGGCTCAGGTCCTCCGAGAGAGAGAAAGAAAGAGAGAAGGAGAGAATTAGAGAACGCACACTTAGATTCACACAGGACACCGAATAGGACAGGAGAAGTACTCCAGATATAACAAACTGACCCCAGCCCCCGACACATAAACTACTGCAGCATAAATACTGGAGGGCTACTAAGGGCTGTACTAAGGGCTCTACTAAGGGCTGTATTCAGGCTGTATTAAGGGCTGTATCCAGGCTGTACTGCCTATATACCACACCACCTCAGGCCTTATTGCTGATTAAATTATACTTTAGGTCAGTGCCTGATCATATGTTTTCCAGCAGGCTGTAACATGAGTTGGTCTTTAAACCCATCCACAATGTGCTGCAGTCTGGTGTAACAGTCTAATCTCTAGACTTCATGGCGATGAGAGGTTTGAGTCCCATCTCAAACCACCCTCTGTCTATGCCCCAACTATCTGTCTCCATCTCTACCCGCTGTACCGTCCAAATGTAAATAAGGATGATTAAGGTGGTTGGAATTCCCATCTCCTTTAAAATAATAATTTAAAAACTCCATCGAGAGAGGGAGAGTCGTGTCTCTCGCTCTCTCACTCTTCTCTTTTCAAAATAAACTTTAATTAACCAGAACGTCCTAACCAACCCAGTACTGTCTTAGGTGGCATCAACAGCCTGTCTTCCCTCCTCTCTCTCCTGATCTCTCTAGAGCATCAACAGCCTGTCTTCCCTCCTCTCTCTCCTGGTCTTCTAGAGCATCAACATCCTGTCTTCCCTCCTCTCTCTCCTGGTCTTCTAGAGCATAAACAGCCTGTCTTCCTCCTCTCTCCTGATCTTCTAGAGCGTCAACAGCCTGTCTTCCCTCCTCTCTCTCCTGGAGCATCAACAGCCTGTCTTCCCTCCTCTCTCTCCTGGTCTTCTAGAGCATCAACAGCCTGTCTTCCCTCCTCTCTCTCCTGGTCTTCTAGAGCATAAACAGCCTGTCTTCCTCCTCTCTCCGTCTCTGATCCAGGACCCAGTAAAGGTTGCATCTCCATCATTTCAACTCTGTTACTCCCAGACTCATCTGTTGAAATAAAATATAGAAAGGATGATTCAGAAGGAAACATTCACAACATTCACACAGAATAACCTGACCAGTAATTACACATTAGACTCATAAAGCCTGAGGTCTTCTCTCCCTGAGGACAACAACATTAATAACCTGACCAGTAATTACACATTAGACTCATAAAGCCTGAGGTCTACTCTCCCTGAGGACAACAACATTAATAACCTGACCAGTAATTACACTTTAGACTCATAAAGCCTGAGGTCTTCTCTCCCTGAGGACAACAACATTAATAACCTGACAAGGACACATTAGACTCATAAAGCCTGAGGTCTACTCTCCCTGAGGGCAACAACATTAATAACCTGACCAGGACATATTAGACTCATAAAGCCTGAGGTCTTCTCTCCCTGAGGACAACAACATTAATAACCTGACCAGGACATATTAGACTCATAAAGCCTGAGGTCTACTCTCCCTGAGGGCAACAACATTAATAACCTCACCAGTAATTACACATTAGACTCATAAAGCCTGAGGTCTTATGTATAATAATTTAAATCATTCTGTGTGGCAAACAACATATTTCTTGAGGTGGGTGACATCAACTGGTAATATTTTCCTATCTCGGAGAGGTGTTGATATGTGACATTACTGTATGTTACAGGAATGTGGGACGGAGAGACAGACAGGCAGAGACAGACAGGCAGACAGACAGACACACAGGCAGGCAGGCAGAGACAGATAGACAGGCAGAGAGACAGACAGGCAGGCAGGCAGTAAGGAAGACAGGCAGGCAGGCAGTAAGGGAGACAGGTAGGCAGTAAGGAAGACAGGCAGGCAGTAAGGAAGACAGGCAGCCAGTAAGGAAGACAGGCAGGCAGTAAGGCAGACAGGCAGATACAGACAGACAGGCAGGCAGGCAGGCAGACAGACAGACAGGCAGGCAGTAAGGCAGGCAGGCAGTAAGGAAGACAGGCAGGCAGTAAGGAAGACAGGCAGGCAGTAAGGAAGACAGGCAGGCAGTAAGGAAGACAGGCAGGCAGTAAGGAAGACAGGCAGGCAGGCAGGCAGGCAGTAAGGAAGACAGGCAGACAGGCCGGCAGGCAGTAAGGAAGACAGGCAGGCAGTAAGGAAGACAGGCAGCAGGCAGGCAGTAAGGAAGACAGGCAGGCAGGCAGGCAGGCAGTAAGGAAGACAGGCAGACAGTAAGGAAGACAGACAGTAAGGAAGACAGGCAGTAAGGAAGACAGGCAGGCAGTAAGGAAGACAGGCAGAAACTTACCAGGTGGATCATCATCAACAACATTTGTTTTTGGAGATATACCTAAAAGACCAGAGTAAGTTAGAGAATACCAAGATCTCCAACTAAATCTGTTTCCTCTCTAAATTAATAACACCTTGGATTGACACAGTGAATAATGATAATACTGAATGGATTTATCTCACATCGGCTCAGCCCTGGTTTTAGCTGCTCAACCAGTAAAGACGGTAGTTTGTAGAAACGTTGAACTGAATTTGAAAACTTTGACAACATAAAACAATATTTTTCTCCCAGTGATCCTGTATATATCCAACATAGGTAGACAGGTGCTTACCCAGTTCTTCACCCAGTAGGTTTATGACTCGATCAGGTTCTGCTTTCAGTATGTCTAGGACTAAATCAGGTTCTTCTCTCATCAGACTCTTGTAAAAGGCTGATTTCACCTTTTCCCCGCCTGAATCTACGGCCGTGAACAGAAGCCTCATCTTCTCCACGCTGGTCCCAGCAGCACAGATATCAAAGTAATCCTGTTGTTGGATCATGGGCCTCAGGGCGTCTGCTAATGGCATCACCTTGGTAACATTGTCAACGAGCTTCGGCCTGCGCGCATCCAAAAACCCGACAACTGGTTAGAAAAGAGAAGAATATATTACATTTAGACCGAAACAAGGAGATTACGTCAGATTATGTCTCTGTATTTTCAGAAAAAAATTCTCCACTGCTTTTCCCCAAGTCCAAGTGTTGCTACAGTGTATCATTTTAATGTAGAATAAAAGATTAACTCTGCAGGAATTAATATTAAGGTTATACAACCATAGTTCATATTATATGAGAGGTTATAGACCTACAGTTCATATTATATGAGAGGTTATAGATCTACAGTTCATATTATATGAGAGGTTATAGATCTACAGTTCATATTATATGAGAGGTTATAGACCTACAGTTCATATTATATGAGAGGTTATAGACCTACAGTTCATATTATATGAGAGGTTATAGACCTACAGATCATATTATATGAGAGGTTATAGACCTACAGTTCATATTATATGAGAGGTTATAGACCTACAGTTCATATTATATGAGAGGTTATAGACCTACAGATCATATTATATGAGAGGTTATAGACCTACAGTCCATATTATATGAGAGGTTATAGACCTACAGAGGTTATAGATCTACAGTTCATATTATATGAGAGGTTATAGACCTACAGTTCATATTCAGACTACTGTTCTGGTCCTCTCTTCTATAACATTAGACTACTGTTCTGGTCCTCCCTTCTATAACATTAGACTACTGTTCTGGTCCTCTCTTCTATAACACTAGACTACTGTTCTGGTCCTCTCTTCTATAACACTAGACTACTGTTCTGGCTGGTCTCTTCTATAACAGACTACTGTTCTCTTCTATAACATTAGACTACTGTTCTGGCCCTTCATTATAACATTAGACTACTGTTCTGGCCTCTTCTATAACATTAGACTACTGTTCTGGTCCTCTCTTCTATAACATTAGACTACTGTTCTGGTCCTTCTATAACATTAGACTACTGTTCTGGTCCTTCTATAACATTAGACTACTGTTCTGGTCCTTCTATAACATTAGACTACTGTTCTGGTCCTTCTATAACATTAGACTACTGTTCTGGCCCTTCTATAACATTAGACTACTGTTCTGGTCCTCTCTTCTATAACAGACTACTGTTCTGGCCCTTCTATAACATTAGACTACTGTTCTGGCCTTTCTATAACATTAGACTACTGTTCTGGTCCTCTCTTCTATAACACTAGACTACTGTTCTGGTCCTCCCTTCTATAACATTAGACTACTGTTCTGGTCCTCTCTACTATAACAGACTACTGTTCTGGTTCTCTCTTCTATAACATTAGACTACTGTTCTGGTCCTCTCTTATATAACACTAGACTACTGTTCTGGTCCTCTCTACTATAACATTAGACTACTGTTCTGGTTCTCTCTTCTATAACATTAGACTACTGTTCTGGTCCTCTCTTCTATAACAGACTACTGTTCTGGTCCTCTCTTCTATAATGTTAGACGACTGTTCTGGTCCTCTCTTCTATAACATCAGACTACTGTTCTGGTCCTCTCTTCTATAACATTAGACTACTGTTCTGGTCCTCTCTTCTATAACATTAGACTACTGTTCTGGTCCTCTCTACTATAATGTTAGACTACTGTTCTGGTCCTCTTTCTATAACATCAGACTACTGTTCTGGTCCTCTCTTCTATAACATTAGACTACTTTTCTGGTTTCTCTTCTTTAACATTTATTTGGTCCTCTCTACTATAACAGACTACTGTTCTGGCCTTTCTATAACATTAGACTACTGTTCTGATGTCCTTCTATAACATTAGACTACTTTTCTGGTTTCTCTTTATTTATTTAACCCAGATATCCCTTTAAGACTCCCCCAGATGTCCCTTTAAACCCCCCAGATATCCCTTTAAGACCCCCCCAGATGTCCCTTTAAGACTCCCCAGATATCCCTTTAAGACCCCCCCAGATGTCCCTTTAAGACTCCCCCAGATATCCCTTTAAGACCCCCCAGATATCCCTTTAAGACTCCCCAGATATCCCTTTAAGACTCCCCAGATATCCCTTTAAGACTCCCCAGATATCCCTTTAAGACCCCCAGATATCCCTTTAAGACCCCCCAGATATCCCTTTAAGACTCCCCCAGATATCCCTTTAAGACTCCCCAGATATCCCCCCCCAGATATCCCTTTAAGACTCCCCAGATATCCCTTTACGACTCCCCCAGATATCCCTTTAAGACTCCCCCAGATATCCCTTTAAGACCCCCCAGATATCCCTTTAAACCCCCCAGATATCCCTTTAAGACCCCCCAGACACTTACCCTTCTCCTCTACATGCTGTCTAATGCTCTCCTCTGTAGATTGAGAGACAACAAATTAATATAAGAGATAGCATCATCATGAACTCCACACACACACACACACACACACACACACACACACACACACACACACACACACACAGAGATGTCCAAAATGAATGAATGTTGTGCATTAGATGACTTGACGCAGTCTCAGTGTGGATGAGCCTAGTAGGTGATTTATTGTTAACTTACATTTTAACGAAACAGTTTGTTATAAATCAGGGATTTGGATAAGCAGACCCTTGAGTCACTGCTGCCCCACCTTAATTAAAGTTGCCCATCCCTGCCCTAAATAGTATGTAGTATAATTAGTACACAGTATGTCCTCAATAGTATGTAGTAAATGTAGACTACATTTAAAATAGTATTTAAATCCAGGTCTGACACACACATTGCCCACCTACCTGTATCCAGCTTAGTCTGAAGATCTAGATTTTTTTTCACTGTAAATACAAAGAAAACAGAAATGAATAAACCAAATAAATAAGATGCTGTATCGACACTCATAAAAACACTGAACCAAGCATGAGAGCACCAGCTGTTCCGGATGACTGTGCGATCACGCTCTCTGTAACTGATGTGAGTAAGACCTTTAAACAGGTTAACATTCGCAAAGTCATGGGGCCAGACGTCAAGACTTTGTGATGGCCACTCCAATACCTTGACTTTGTTGTGCAGTTGCAAACCGTAGTCTGGCTTTTTTATGGCGGTTTTGGAGCAATGGCTTCATCCTTGCTGAGCGGACTTTCAGGTTTTGTCTATATAGAACTCGTTTTACTGTGGATATAGATACTTTTGTACCTGTTTCCTCCAGAATCTTCACAAGGTCCTTTGCTGTTGTTCTGGGATTGATTTTTTCCCAAGGATGAACCAGATTTGTGAAGGTCTACAATGTTTTTTCTGAGGCTGAGGTCTTTTGATTTTCCCACAATGTGTTGAAGGCTTTGACCTTTTGTTGTTGATTATGGTGATGTTATTCTTTATTAAAGGGCAGCTGCTACTGCTCTTAAACTGTTGGATGCCATCTCCCATAATGCCCTACGTTTTGTTACAGGTGACTGTTATGATACTCATCACTGCATTCTGTATCAAGAGGTTGGCTGGACTTCACCATGGCCCCATAGATCTCTGCATTCCTCCCTTTTTGTTTACAAGGTCCTAGTTCATAAACTTCTGTCTTATCTAACTTTGCAGTTGAAGTATAGACACTTGAGTTGGGTAACCCATTAATTCTTGAGGTTCCTAGGTTCTCCACGAGCAAATCTGCTTTTAGTTTTAGTTTCGTATTCCTAGAACAAAGCTCAAAATAAATGTTATCTTTAACTCTGCATTGTTGGAAAAGGACCATTTCAGTGTTAGTCTACACCTGTTGTTTACGAAGCATGTGACAAATAAAATGTTATTTGAAACAGTAGACCAGTACCTTAACACTTAAAATGACAGATAAATAGTAACAAATCAGTAATTAAAATGGCAGGACAAAGGAAACAAGCAAGTAAAATGGTACAAAACCAAGAAGTTGATCGTAACAATCACAGAGTTCAAGACAAAAACTACCTTCTTTCTTGAGTTTATGACGTTGTTTTCTGCGAAAGTACAACAGCACAACAACAGCTACAATGGCTGCTACAGCTGGTATTATTATACCAACAATCCACCACACGCTAGGAAACATATCGTCTGAAACAGAGAAGAACCATTATAACATTACACAACATAAAAACACATGCATATCTCCTGTATGACAGGTATAACCATTATAACACCTATATATCTACTGCATGACAGGTAGAACCCTTATAACACCTATATATCTACTGTATGACAGGTAGAACCATCATAACACCTGTATATCTACTGTATGACAGGTAGAACCATCATAACACCTATATCTACTGTATGACAGGTAGAACCATCATAACACCTATATATCTACTGTATGACAGGTAGAACCATCATAACACCTATATATCTACTGTATGACAGGTAGAACCATTATAACACCTGTATATCTACTGTATGACAGATAGAACCCTTATAACACATTATAACACCTATATATCTACTGTATGACAGGTAGAACCATTATAACACCTGTATATCTACTGTATGACAGATAGAACCATTATAACACCTATATATCTACTGTATAACAGGTAGAACCATTATAACACATTATAACACCTATATATCTACTGTATGACAGGTAGAACCATTATAACACCTGTATATCTACTGTATGACAGGTAGAACCATTATAACACCTATATATCTACTGTATGACAGGTAGAACCATTATAACACCTATATATCTACTGTATGACAGGTAGAACCCTTATAACACATTGCAATACCTATATATCTACTGTATGATAGGTAGAACCATTATAACACCTATATATCTACTGTATGACAGGTAGAACCATCATAACACCTATATATCTACTGTATGACAGGTAGAACCATCATAACACCTATATATCTACTGTATGACAGGTAGAACCATCATAACACCTATATATCTACTGTATGACAGGTAGAACCATTATAACACCTGTATATCTACTGTATGACAGATAGAACCCTTATAACACATTATAACACCTATATATCTACTGTATGACAGGTAGAACCATTATAACACCTATATATCTACTGTATGACAGGTAGAACCATTATAACACCTATATATCTACTGTATGACAGGTAGAACCCTTATAACACATTGCAATACCTATATATCTACTGTATGATAGGTAGAACCATTATAACACCTATATATCTACTGTATGACAGGTAGAACCATTATAACACCTATATATCTACTGTATGACAGGTAGAACCATTATAACACATTATAACACCTATATATCTACTGTATGACAGGGAGTAAATTATAATGTATAACATAATACAACTCAAAACAGCTTAGACCATCAAGGTCATCCTATTGGAAACCCGATCTTTTCCACTAGTCTATCTAAAGAAAAGGTCTCAGGTACGTGGGTTAACCAATGAAAACCTCACCTGGGACATGAATCTGTGTCTCCCTTGTCTGGTTGATCTGCGGCTGTACAACTCTACAGGTGAACCTGTTGTTGTCAGTGTTCCGGATGGTGACATATCGTCTCACGGTGTAGCGACCCTCAGGGTTCATCTCGGTCTCTGTTGAGTTGCTTGTCTCAGTGGGTTCAGTAGCAGAGAGGACGTTTCCATGACTGTCCAACCACTCAAGCTCAGGCTGTGGGTACCAGCCTCCGGAGTCACACTTCAGGACCACCCCCCAGTCTTTGGTTCCATTAATAGAGATCACTGGCTGAGATACAGCACCTACACAGATACAAGATAACACAGAGATCACTGGCTGAGATACAGCACCTACACAGATACCAGATAAAACAGAGATCACTGGCTGAGATACAGCACCTACAGATACAAGATAAAACAGAGATCACTGGCTGAGATACAGCACCTACACAGATACAAGATAAAACAGAGATCACTGGCTGTGATACAGCACCTACGATACAAGATAAACCAGAGATACAAGATAAACCAGAGATCACTGGCTGAGATACAGCACCTACACAGATACAAGATAAAACAGAGATTACTGGCTGAGATACAGCACCTACAGATACAAATGATAAAACAGAGATCACTGGCTGAGATACAGCACCTACAGATACAAGATAAAAACAGACACAATCATTTCCCCTTTCAGCATATAGAGCTATGATTGTACTCAGAAACCTCTGATCACTTGTTCACTCCAGTATTTATGATTTACCAACTATGAGTGGAATGGTTGTTTCTTCTTCAGTGTTGGAATGAAGCACTTGTAGTCTCCAGCATCAGAGAGGGTAACTCCGGTCAGTTTTAAAGAGACATTGCTGTTCTTCAGTTCTTCTTTAAACAGTGATGTGTTTGTATATAATGTTCAGGTCGTCTCTGGTATTGTTTCACGGTAAAGATGGACCCTTTGAGGTTTCTGGTCAGGTCTTGTATATCCACCATCATGTCGTTACGTTGTTCCTGGTATTGTTTGTAGTATAATGTTCAGGCCGTTGTTGGCTGGTATTGTTTGTGTATAATGTTCAGACAAGTTGAATCTGATTGTTTGGAGAAAAAAACAAAATGACACGGTGAATGAAATACTTGAATTTTCTCCTTATGTGCACCCTCTACTGACAAGAGTCTCAGCTACCGCTAGCATGCTAACGTTAGCTAATGTTTTTATAACTAACCTGGTATTGTTTGTCCCTCTCCTGTTCAGGTCGTTTTGGCTGGTATTGTTTGTATATAATGTTCAGGTTTCATTTTCCATTTGTTTTTGTCTTTGTTGGCTGGTATTGTTTGTATATAATGTTCAGGTCGTTAACCCTCTGTTGGCTGGTATTGTTTGTATATAATGTTCAGGTCGTTGTTGGCTGGTATTGTTTGTATATAATGTTCAGATCGTTCATTGTTTGTATATAATGTTCAGGTCGTTGTTGGCTGGTATTGTTTGTATATAATGTTCAGGTCGTTGTTGGCTGGTATTGTTTGTATATAATGTTCAGGTCGTTGTTGGCTGGTATTGTTTGTATATAATGTTCAGGTCGTTGTTGGCTGGTATTGTTTGTATATAATGTTCAGGTCGAATTGTTTGTGTATAATACTTGTTGGCTGGTATTGTTTGTATATTGGCTGGTTGGCTGGTGTTTGTATATAATGTTCAGGTCGTTACTTGTTGGCTGGTATTGTTTGTATATAATGTTCAGGTCGTTGTTGGCTGGTATTGTTTGTATATAATGTTCAGGTTGTTGGCTGGTATTGTTTGTATATAATGTTCAGGTCTGGTTGGCTGGTATTGTTTGTATATAATGTTCAGGTCGTTGTTGGCTGGTATTGTTTGTATATAATGTTCAGGTCGTTGTTGGCTGGTATTGTTTGTATATAATGTTCAGGTCGTTGTTGGCTGGTATTGTTTGTATATAATGTTCAGGTCGTTGTTGGCTGGTATTGTTTGTATATAATGTTCAGGTTACATTGTTTGTATATAATGTTCAGGTCGTTGTTGGCTGGTATTGTTTGTATATAATGTTCAGGTCGTTGTTGGCTGGTATTGTTTGTATATAATGTTCAGGTCGTTGTTGGCTGGTATTGTTGTATATAATGTTCAGGTCGTTACTTGTTGGCTGGTATTGTTTGTTTGTATAATGTTCAGGTCGTTGTTGGCTGGTATTGTTTGTATATAATGTTCAGGTCGTTGTTGGCTGGTATTGTTTGTATATAATGTTCAGGTCGTTGTTGGCTGGTATTGTTTGTATATAATGTTCAGGTCGTTGTTGGCTGGTATTGTTTGTATATAATGTTCAGGTCGTTGTTGGCTGGTATTGTTTGTATATAATGTTCAGGTCGTTGTTGGCTGGTATTGTTTGTATATAATGTTCAGGTCGTTGTTGGCTGGTATTGTTTGTATATAATGTTCAGGTCGTTGTTGGCTGGTATTGTTTGTGTATAATGTTCAGGTCGTTGTTGCTGGTATTGTTTGTTTAATGTCGTATAATGTTCAATGTCAGGTCGTTGTTGGCTGGTATTGTTTGTATATAATGTTCAGGTCGTTGTTGGCTGGTATTGTTTGTATATAATGTTCAGGTCGTTGTTGGCTGGTATTGTTTGTATATAATGTTCAGGTCGTTGTTGGCTGGTATTGTTTGTATATAATGTTCAGGTCGTTGTTGGCTGGTATTGTTTGTATATAATGTTCAGGTCGTTGTTGGCTGGTATTGTTTGTATATAATGTTCAGGCCTGATTCCATGCACCAGTTACCCACAGCCTGACGAAGATAGACCACAGCCTGACGTTTCCAATGGGAGTAAATTAATCATTGTGGGCAGAACAAGGAGGTGGGCAGAGCCAAAAATCGTGCTAGTGAGATCCTATTGGCTCCTTCTAGCATTTATTTGCATATTTTCGTGTGCGCATTAACTCAATTCGCCGTTGCACTCCTTATCAATTTTTAAAAATCTTTGGCAAAGGGTAAAGTCACAAAAAAAGTGTAAAGTCACAAAAAACTCTGATGTCGATAATGTCATATTTTAGGCTTCTAAGCTCCGATTTAACTAGCTATGTATCTCATCTGGTTTCGGCGTGAGAAAATGAGTGAAGTCCAAAAATTTCCACGAGAATTTATGCACTCGTGGATGTGGCACCTCAGAAATAAAAGAACGGGGATTAGGAGCCCCAAAGAAGAAAACAAACCGCTTCAGCAACAGGCTGGTTTCCACTTCGTTTAATGACTGTATGTGGTAGACAGTGTTTAATGACTGTATGTGGTAGACAGTGTTTAATGACTGTATGTGGTAGACAGTGTTTAATGACTGTATGTGGTAGACAGTGTTTAATGACTGTATGTGGTAGACAGTGTTTAATGACTGTATGTGGTAGACAGTGTTTAATGACTGTATGTGGTAGACAGTGTTTAATGACTGTATGTGGTAGACAGTGTTTAATGACTGTATGTGGTAGACAGTGTTTAATGACTGTATGTGGTAGACAGTGTTTAATGACTGTACGTGGTAGACAGTGTTTAATGACTGTATGTAGTAGACAGTGTTTAATGACTGTATGTGGTAGACAGTGTTTAATGACTGTATGTGGTAGACAGTGTTTAATGACTGTATGTGGTAGACAGTGTTTATTGACTGTATGTGGTAGACAGTGTTTAATGACTGTCTGTGGTAGACAGTGTTTAATGACTGTATGTGGTAGACAGTGTTTATTGACTGTAGTGTTTAATGACTGTATGTGGTAGACAGTGTTTAATGACTGTATGTGGTAGACAGTGTTTAATGACTGTATGTGGTAGACAGTGTTTAATGACTGTATGTGGTAGACAGTGTTTAATGACTGTATGTGGTAGACAGTGTTTAATGACTGTATGTGGTAGACAGTGTTTAATGACTGTATGTGTAGACAGTGTTTAATGACTGATGTGGTAGACAGTGTTTAATGACTGTATGTGGTAGACAGTGTTTAATGACTGTATGTGGTAGACAGTGTTTAATGACTGTATGTGGTAGACAGTGTTTAATGACTGTATGTGTTGTTTAATGACTGTATGTGGTAGACAGTGTTTAATGACTGTATGTGGTAGACAGTGTTTAATGACTGTAATGTGGTAGACAGTGTTTAATGACTGTATGTGGTAGACAGTGTTTAATGACTGTATGTGGTAGACAGTGTTTAATGACTGTATGTGGTAGTGTTTAATGACTGTAGTGTTTAATGACTGTATGTAGACAGTGTTTAATGACTGTATGTGGTAGACAGTGTTTAATGACTGTATGTGGTAGACAGTGTTTAATGACTGTATGTGGTAGACAGTGTTTAATGACTGTATGTGGTAGACAGTGTTTAATGACTGTATGTGGTAGACAGTGTTTAATGACTGTATGTGGTAGACAGTGTTTAATGACTGTATGTGGTAGACAGTGTTTAATGACTGTATGTGGTAGACAGTGTTTAATGACTGTATGTGGTAGACAGTGTTTAATGACTGTATGTGGTAATGACTGTATGTGGTAGACAGTGTTTAATGACTGTATGTGGTGTTTAGACAGTGTTTAATGACTGTATGTGGTAGACAGTGTTTAATGACTGTATGTGGTAGACAGTGTTTAATGACTGTATGTGGTAGACAGTGTTTAATGACTGTATGTGGTAGACAGTGTTTAATGACTGTATGTGGTAGACAGTGTTTAATGACTGTATGTGGTAGACAGTGTTTAATGACTGTATGTGGTAGACAGTGTTTAATGACTGTATGTGGTAGTGTTTAATGACAGTGTTTAATGACTGTATGTAGACAGTGTTTAATGACTGTAGACAGTGTTTAATGACTGTATGTGTATGTAGAGACAGTGTTTAATGACTGTATGTGGTAGACAGTGTTTAATGACTGTATGTGGTAGACAGTGTTTAATGACTGTATGACAGTGTTTAGACAGTGTTTAATGACTGTATGTGGTAGACAGTGTTTAATGACTGTATGTGGTAGACAGTGTTTAATGACTGTATGTGGTAGACAGTGTTTAATGACTGTATGTGGTAGACAGTGTTTAATGACTGTATGTGGTAGACAGTGTTTAATGACTGTATGTGGTAGACAGTGTTTAATGACTGTATGTGGTAGACAGTGTTTAATGACTGTATGTGGTAGACAGTGTTTAATGACTGTATGTGTTTAATGACTGTACAGACAGTGACTGTATGTGGTAGACAGTGTTTAATGACTGTATGTGGTAGACAGTGTTTAATGACTGTATGTGGTAGACAGTGTTTAATTTATGTGACTGTTTAATGACTGTGGTAGACAGTGTTTAATGACTGTATGTGGTAGACAGTGTTTAATGACTGTATGTGGTAGACAGTGTTTAATGACTGTATGTGGTAGACAGTGTTTAATGACTGTATGTGGTAGACAGTGTTTAATGACTGTATGTTGTAGACAGTGTTTATTGACTGTATGTGGTAGACAGTGTTTAATGACTGTATGTGGTAGACAGTGTTTAATGACTGTATGTGGTAGACAGTGTTTAATGACTGTATGTGGTAGACAGTGTTTAATGACTGTATGTGGTAGACAGTGTTTAATGACTGTTTAATGACTGGTAGACAGTGTTTAATGACTGTATGTGGTAGACAGTGTTTAATGACTGTATGTGGTAGACAGTGTTTAATGACTGTATGTGGTAGACAGTGTTTAATGACTGTATGTGGTAGACAGTGTTTAATGACTGTATGTGGTAGA